>NC_142165.1:6837883-7002297 GCF_029865625.1 Vigna umbellata | reverse complement strand
ACTTTTCGCGCATCAGTGATCTCTGGTGCTCTGTAACCAGAAACACGGTTTGGCGTAGAGGTTGGAAGAGCAAGGTAAGCAAGGCCAAAGTCAGAGACACGAGCTTCAAAAGATTTCGTCAGAAGGATATTCGATGCCTTGATGTTCCCATGAGAGGATGTTGAGCCATGAGAATGAATGTATGCAATCCCACGAGCAGCACCAAGAGCAATGGCAGACCTTGTTTCCCAATTCAGTGGAGTCCTCCCCACCCCACCATTTGCTGCAACAACAAAAACAAATATGTCAGATCATAAAGTGTTTGACTGCAAATGCAGCCTACATTTCGTTTTATCAAATGTAGAAGCCTCATACTAAATTCACAAGTGAAGTGTTTGACAAAGCAATCACTAAATACTTCAGAAGAATTATGAGTGTTATAGTTAGAAATCACAATCCTTAAAGCAAATATTTACTGACAACAAATTTTCTTTTGGAACATTAGGGATTATCTTAAGACCTAATTTAGAGGCATAAACTTCAGCTTTCTCAGATACTATTTTAGACATCAGACTTCACTCTTGATGCAACATTCTATCTCCCTTTGACATAGTGTAGGTAATGTATGCAATGACATCCACTGTCCAAACTAGAATATCAAATCAAATTTATTTCTAGACAAAACCCCTTAATTCACAAAGTAAACTAAAATCCGACGGGCAGAAGATGTGATGAAATAAAGCCACACTCTAGACAAGACATTTAGCAGAGCTAAAAAACAAGCCATGAAGTACATTACAAAACTGAATGATAAGCAGCAACAACAAGGAAAACATTGAGAAACATAAAAACAACAAGTAGCCACCCTAAGAGCTAGCATTGAGTAGACACACGAACAGCCACAATCATTCACCTGATTTAACAAAAGAAATGGCACCAAGATAGAAAATAGAGAGACACTATTGTCCAAAAATAACAACCAAGTATGAAAGATGGGGTACTACCATGCAAGAGAGCAGATAAGCTTCCCATAGGCATGTAATCATAGACAACAAGCTTCTCATCCCTGCTAAAGTAATAACCCCTTAGTGGGACCAAGTTGTGATGAACCATCTTCCCCACTTGCTCGATCTTCTCCCTGAATTCCCTCTCTGCGGCTGTGACATCCTTCAACCTCTTCACCGCCACACTCACCCCCATTTCCAAAGTCGCCTTGTAAGTCGTTCCAAACGTTCCTTTTCCCAACACTTCCGCAGAAGCCCTCAACAACTCATCCAAACTAAACACCCTATTCACATTCCCAAAAAACACCAGACTCTTATCTCCACCACCACTGCTTTGAACATCACTCTTCTCCACCGAACCTGCCACCGCCGAACCAGAATTCCCACTCTCAGCACTCTTTTCACGAGACACTTCACCTCCCACATCACGCTTCCCTGTTGACACACTTTCATCGTTTTTCTCACTCCTTTTTCTACACAAAAAGAACAAAAGCAGCAGAATCAACAGCAAACCAACCACGGAACCTATCACAATACCCGCAATGGCACCACCGGACAATTTACTCTTTCCCTCCTCGGTTCCGGGGCAGCTTTGCAAGGGCTTCCCGCAGAGTGAGTTCCCGAGAAAAGCGGTTTGGTCCAGACTCGAAAACCGGTTCGGAATGGGACCCGTAAGGGAATTAAACGAGACGTTGAACTGATCCAGAGGCGGAACAGTAAGGTCAGGGATTGAACCAGTAAAATTGTTGCGTTCGAGATAGAGAGTGGACAAACGAGTGAGACCATTGAACTTGGGAGAAATCTCGCCGCTGAAATTGTTGTTACCTAAATTCAACCTCACGAGGTTCTGCAACGAGAATACCGCATCGGGAACTTCGCCGGAGAAGAAGTTTCCTTGGAGATAGAGGTTTCGCAGCGCTTTAAGGTTGACGAAATCCGCGGGGATTGGTCCGGTTAGAGCGTTGAAGCGGAGGGAGAGCGTCTGCAGTTCGGTGAGGTTTCCCAAACCGGAGGGGAGAGAACCGGAGAGACCCATCGCTGGTAGGCGCAGTAAGGTTACTCTGTCGTTGGTGCAGGTGACGCCGGTCCACCCGCAAGGGTTTGTTTGGCTGGTGTTCCATAGCAGCGTGCGTCCCCCCAACGCGCTTCGGAGTGACACTAGCCCGGCTCTGTCCGAAGCTAGATCCGAATCTGCAATGGCGAAGACGCACGTCAGGAGAGTAAAGAGAATCGCTTCTTTGACCTGCGCAGACTTCATTTTGGTAGTTCGAGTTGTTCGAGGAAAGGAGTTAGTTATCTAAGGAATTGGCGCCATGGGAACCTCGATGGATGCGAGTGTGGTTCTGCTCTGTTCCGTTCTGTTGTGCTCAGAATGTTTTTCAGAAAAAAGAAAAAGCAAAAAAACCAGTGTCGTGAGAAGCGTGAGTGGTGCGAGAGAAGGTGGTGGGTGTCACGTATTATAGCAAAGGGTGTTGCGTTTGCGAGAGAAGGAATAGAAATGTTTTCGAGAGGGACGAGAGAAGGGTTAGAGTACGTTCACGTGCAACGAACGACCGGTGTGTCGCGCGGGTGACCGGTGTTTGTTTTAAGATTAAAAAGAAGTGAGGGAAGGTTCCCAGTGGGACCCACTTGTTCGAGTGGTGGTCCAGTTATAACTTCTAATCACTCTCATTTGTAGCTGCCCTCCTAGCTGGATTCTCTGTTCCTTATTTTATGTTCTTTTTCTTTTTCCCTTTTTTTTTAATTTCGGTCTTGTATTTCAAAATATCGTTTTTTATTTTTTGCTGTTTGACTAGCTGTTCGTGAAGTTTAATGTAGTTTGTTTTTCTTTAAATATTACAGAGCGAAATATGATTTGTTTGAATATAATAAAAATAAATAATTCTCGCTAAACAAAAACAGTTAAGAAATATTAATTAGAACAATTAAATTGTTATTATATTTTTTGCATTTCTTTAAATTTAGAATGGTGGTCCCAAACGCAACGGTTAAGGGACAATCCCATTTACTAACCTTTCCTTTGGCTTCTTGGGATGGACCAGTTTCCTTTGCAGTAATTTTTTTATAAATATATTTTACCTAATGAAATAATCTTTTTTTTTAATTACAGATTTCTACGACGACGGAAATAATTTTCTTGTTTTCTTTTTGCCTTTTGTTTCATTGGAAAGGGTAGAGGCGTTTTCGCTGCCGGTCAAAATTCTTAAAAGCGTTTTTTAAATTATTGATGTACAAATTCTTAAAATAAGATATTCAAAATATCAACCAAATTTTATATCTTATTCAAAATTTATATCTCATACCTTAAATAGTAGGTTTTTTATATTTATCTTTAGAAAGTATTATTTATATATAAAATTGTATGTTGCTGTTTCTTTTCATTTTATGCCAATTAAAAACAGGCAACGTTATTATTAACAGTAATAAGTACACTACAACGATGTATCTTGCATTTTTTTTTATATTATTATAGTGTATATATTCATTTACTATTTCAAATCAAATTTAATATTTTTCTGATACTACATTAAAATTGATTTAATTTTTTTTGGTGTAAATTAATAACAATTACATATTTAAGTATCACACAATTGATGCTAAAAAAACTCCATTATTATTATTATTATTATTTATCGACGACTAAGTTTATGAAATAAAAATTAGAATGTTAAAAATATATTAAAATGTTCTAACGCTAATCATAATCATAAAAGTAATCATGTTATAACGTTAAAATGTTAAAACTGATAACAATGGATAGTTTGTCATGTTACAACGTTAAAATATTAAAAATCGTGAGAAAATATTTTTATAACCTAATTATAAAAAACACAATTTTATGAATATGCATAAAAAGTTGTTAATAATTCATGTTAAATGAAAATGAAGATATTTTTCACCTTTAAAATATCTCTACTAAAAAACGAGGTAAGGTAATTTTATTCTTAAAACTTCCATAAAATAATCTTTAAAAGATGTTACGTGTGTACTGTGGGTTTATCAATGACAATGAATTCATTAAAGTTAGATTTAGCTAATTTGATTATTTTATTATAAAAAAATAGACTATAAGTAGAGAAAAATAAGTTAATCGAGTTTTATTTTGTAAAAGTTATAATCTTTCTAAAAAACCATAATCTATTTTGTCTCTGTACCTTTTATAATTTATTTATTTATTTGTTTATTTTTTAGGAGATTAGTGACTAAACATGGTGTTAGGCCTCGTTAAATGCACCCAAACCCCACCTGTTTAATCCCATTAAATGCACTCCAAAACCCTGCTCAGATGCATTAAAAACGCACTCAACTCTGACGCACTAACGCCAAGTGTCAATAATGGAAGATTCGGAAGTCAGTTAGTGGAGTGCAGGTGTCAACAGGAGAGTGCACGACCGTTTGGACGTGGGGTAAACGAAAAATGAATTTTTCTGAAAACCCTGCCCATTCTCTTCCGCACGCACCTTCTCCTTCCAAACTCTGACTTTCCATTTCTCCTTCTTCTCTCTAGAAACTTCCCTTCTCTCTACTGTAACTCACTCTTCTCTGCTCCGATAACCGTTCAGGCACCGTAGGAGCATTCTCGGCGTTCCAAGCTTCCTCTTAAACCGAACAAGTTTCAAGTTTGAGCTGGTAAGTTTCTTCCCTTAGTCGTTCGTTCTTGGGTTACATGCAAAACCAAGTTCTGGTTGCATGCAGGGATATAGTCTAAGTTATTATTGATTTTTTTATGTGGTTAGATTTAGTTGCAAGAGTTAAGTGATCTTTGAGGGTAGAAAGCTGTAGACGGGCGAACCCAAAATCTTACGTTTAGGACGTTCACTCACTGATCCAGGTAAGGGAAGCTTATTCAATTTAATTCGTATGTTTGTATTGTGCTGTATGGACGTTCTGTGAGTTGTATGAAGCATGAATTTGTGATATTTGATTTTTGGTATATGGTTATGATTATGAGCAGATGTATGAGAATTATGAAATGTGCTATGATATGAGTTTTTGAAAATATGAAATTTTATGCTGAGAAATGAGTTTAATGTAAATGAAACTTTGAATATACATTCCCTATGATAATGAACGTTCATCATTTAACGGTCCTTGACCGTTCGGTGATTACTAGTAAACTTCTTTGACATTGAATTCTTTCATTTGGGAAGAATTCTAGTTGAGAACGAACGCCCTTTGATAATAGTTCTACGTTTGAGCGTTCGACCAAGCGTAGATGGCCTGAGTGTTATGTGAGGAATTGAGAAACTTGTAAACATATATCTGGACACTTAGTCATTCTTAAACCCTCTCTTCACCATCCCGTATTATATTTATTAATATTAATATTTCTATCACGAGTTCGAATCAGTGATGGGTTTCGACCCAAAGCGTTAGTTATGAGTGGCGCTCGGTCTTATACCGAACGCTCGTACTCGTCTTTAATTATTAAACTTGTGGAAATAGCGTTCGTCCAAATTTTGTAAATCCTTTTACCGTGTTCGGTCATTGACTGGAAGTCAGTGTCTGTAATTGAATTATTCTAAGTATGGGTTTTTAATCGTCTTGAGGGGCCTATATCCATTGGATCCGGCCTAGAGCCTCTGTACTTAAACTATTCTTTGATTATTGATCTGAACTTACGAGAGTCAGTTCATTCAACTGCCTCAAGTGGTAAATGACGTTCGTCATATACGATGTTATTGTAGTCAGTTTTATTCTGTTCTGGAACGGGGGATTTCTTGGTCTCGTTCCTCACGTTCGTCCTCGTTATGAAGAGGGTTGAACGTTCGTTATTTTATGCACTTGAAATGGATGACGAAAATGATATTAAATTGAAAGATTATAAATGATGAACAGTATATGAGATGAATAAACGATTGTGAATTTTGAACGAGCGTTCCAGGGAGGAACGACTCTTGGATGAAAGTTGGAATTTGTAAAGTATGAATGTGGACAAAGCTTAGCTGGCGATTCATCCTGATGTTCCGTGAGTGCTCGTCGTCAAGTAGAGGGGAGTTTGTCATGTGTGGGAACGGCAGGAGGTCCTAGTCCTTAGAGGTACTTTGGATGGAACGGACTAACCTCGGGTGGCAGCTGATGAGAAATTCCAGTTACTACACCACCCGGGTGCACGAACGTCGTAGCTACACAGAATTCATACAGTCCGGACAGTCAGTCTAGTATCAGGAATTGATTGAATTGTATATTGGAATATATTTGATATGTTTGATATGTTGAGAAATGCATGTTATTATTTGAATTAAATTAAATAAGCTTACCCTGTGTTTCCTTGTGTTGTTCTGTATCTGTACGTCCGTCTTGTCTTTGCAATGATCATCCGTGTGGATGTGAGCAAATGGTGATGTGTTACTGGAGGAGACGCTGGAAGAAGGAATTTTAGAGGAAGAGAACCTCGTTGATGTAGAAGTGAAGGCCGAACAGTAGTCCGTTCGGTTAATTATTTAGTTTAGTTATTTTAGCGAGTTGTCTTAGAACGACCACTTTCCCTTTTTTTTCTTGATTTAACCGTTCGGTATTTTTGCTTTGTAAACCGTTCGGTCAGGTTAGCTTATGGTACATCTCGTTATTTTGTAACTCACTTCTTGTAGAGCCGTTCGGCCACGAGAGTACTTTAAGTTTAGTGTAAGACTGAATTGATATGTTAATTAATGTAATTATTCTATTTGTATGATTTATTACTGTATTTATGAGATGTTACACATGACGTACCTTCTTGCATTATAAAAAGTATTAGATTGTGATTTAAGGTAGATGTATTTGATTTGCATCTAAAAAAATAAAATGTCTGCGGCCCAGCCCGCCATGACCCGTCCTAAGCTCATGCGAGTTATGGGTTATGTAGGTTAGTAGACTCAAAATCTTAGTCCCTTGCGCTTTTCACTACGACTCTGTCGGTCTGCCTAACCCCACATCCCCTCTCCAATGCGTATTGTCATCTCCAATTCTAGATAATTTATTTGAGTTTTAATACAATCTATTTTTTTAGTTAATTTATTCTATCTATATGCAATTTTAATTTTTTCTCACTTGAAGTCACAAGGGTTTTACAATAGCTTTAAGTCAAAAAATAAAACTAAATGATGGTATTTGTTTTTTTAATTGAAAAAAATAATTGAAAATTAAAGAAACGGTAACTTAAACAATAAAATAAATAATTTTAATTTATATATTTTTATTTAAAGGATAAAATTAAAAAACAAAATGTTCACTCTGAATAAAAAAATCTATATAGAATTTAATTTCTATTTAAATAATTAATGATCAAGTTATGGATTCCGAGCTGGTTAGTTATTACCATTATTAGTTCTACTTAATTTTTTTTAAATTATATTTAAAGTTAATGCCAGTTATTATTAGAGCCAAAACATTTAATTCAAAGATTAAATAAATTAAATTTATATTTTATGAAATTCTTTAAAAGTATAATTTGACTAATATATATATAATAGGAAGAAAAATAATTGATTGAAAAATGAGGGTTCACTTTAAAGGTGAAGTAAGGGTAGTAGTTGAGGCATGTCGTAGGAGTTGAAAGTATTCTTTATTGCGTTACGAAAGACCTAATAATAGCTATCCTTTTATCTCATCATTTTGTCTTTTCCGTAACTCCAATAATAGCCTCCTTCACCTATTCTTTTTTTTCTTCTAGATTCTTAAAAATTATTAGAGCGCAAAAATATTTTCTTATTGCATTTCTCTGCCCAATATAAATTATTGAGATTTAGAATTAGAATCGAAAGTCGAAATGTTAATCATGGCACTTAGAAAATGTTACTACAGTTTTATTTTAAAATATATTTGTTTTGTGTAAAAATAATATCAAAATAAGATTTACAACTGAAATTGAAATTTCAAATGTTAATTATGACATTGGAAACATGTGCAGTGACTTATCACATTGAAAGTGTGTTTTAGTTAAGTAAGATATCATTTTCTATAATATGTTCACTTTTCACGTAATCTTTATTCTCACCTCCTAATTAGTGGAACGCTTTTCATAGACGGCATCGGTATATATATAATATCAACATTTTAAAATATATTTTCAAAATTATAGTATAATTAAAATCCACATTTATCGATTTGAATCTAATATGCTTTGAAATAAAATTCTTGAATTTCCTCTTGTTACATCTATTTCAAATAGTATAAAACACTCTTAAAGAATCATCACAAAATTAATACAATATATAAAATATTTATACAACAATCTAAAATAAGTTTAACTTTACACACAACACAACTAAAAAAAAGAACTATTTATATAATTGTTCGGAACATAAATAAATAAACTAATTATTCTAATCATAACTACATGTTTGTGTCATTTCCTCCTAAAGCCTACACAGTGAAAGGTTATTTTCCTCTCTTCACACTAATTAAGTGATCATTGCAAAAATAAGAACCACACCTACACATGTAAGACATTTAGACTCAAAATCCAATACATGTTATTGTCGAGCTATGGCAGGTTACACACTTGTAGTGGTGAAACAGCTGTTCCACCCCAAGTTATCACACAAGATTAGTCCGCTAAAATGTCATTTGCCAATGGTAGAGGCTCCCATACTAGAACCTTTACTACTCTCACCACATTACTCAAACCTCTATACTTGAGAATGAATGACCATTATAGTGTCAGGATAACCCTAAAACTATGTTCCTACAATAATACATACATTACTTTAAACCACCATTAAGAACTTCCTCCTTGGAATTCCTTTCCAAACACATTTATCCACACATATATAACCTCATGTAAAACCCATCATATAATTCCATAGGTATTACTCCACATCCAATAAAGTACTAAAAACAATTTAAGATCAACATGCAAAAAAACAAAATGCACAAAGAAAACAAGTAACAAAGCGCCCAACGCCAGAAACCCAACCCACAACACTAACGCCATTGGAAGAGGGGCGCTCAACACCAAAACACACCACTCAATGTCTCAAAGTTAGAGAGCTCACTAAATTTGTTGTGCTCAACATCTAAACTCAATACCCAGCGCCCAAAAGTCAGAAAGTTCATTGACTTTGTGGCGCTCAGCATCCTGGAGCCCACGGGCTCTCGGTTGGACAACGTTGAGTGTCACATAGGGCGGCTCAACGCCATACCAGATGACAACAACTTGTTTTTCTGTTTTGGGTGCACTTGTGATGTATCCAATAACCGCTAAAATGTCATTTGCCAATGGTAAAGGCTCCCATACTAGAACCCCTATTACTCTTACCACATGACTCAAACCTCTCTACTTGAAAATGAATGACCATTATAGTGTCAGGGAAACCCTAAAACTATGTTCCTACAATAATACATACATTACTTGAAACCACCATTAAGAACTTCCTCCTTGGAATTCCTTTCCAAACACATTTATCCACACATATATAACCTCATGTAAAACCCATCATATAATTCCATAAGGTTTAATGTCTCTTTAGGTCCCTATTTTCGTCCAGAATCTCAAATAGGCCCCCTTCTTTTTTGGCGTCTCAATTGGGTCCTTATTTTTGTAAACTTGAATCAAATAGGCCCTTACCGTTAAATTGGATCTAACGACGTTAATGTATATTCGTGACACGGTGAATTATATTTTTATTTGACGTGGCTGAATGATGTGGATTTGGATTATTTTAAAATCAAAAAATTAAAAGCCTCAAGGTCGCCACCCACCGTAGATCTTCTTCTTTCACAAGTTAGGCTTCTCCCCTAAAGTTCCACCGGAGACTTCTTCTTCTCCTCCCATTTTGCCATTCAGATAAAGAACAAAGTGTTCTCTTAAAACTTTACCAACAAACTCACTCCAGGCCTAAGCATGCTTCTCCGATAGAGAGTTGAAAGTGATATATCATGCTTCGAAGTGCTGCACAAACATTAATGAACAATAAGAGTTTCAAACTTATCCTCAGAACAACACAATCAACAAGAAAAGTTCCAAATGCCTTCACATTCATCCTTATACATACATACCTGTACAACAACAGCCATTTCCGGCTATGAAGAATCGTCGGAAGTGAAGGCGAGCATTGAAGGCTCAGAAATTGCAGGCGGATGGTGATCAGCCACAGCCACAGCCACAGGCTCCTTCACAATGCGCTTCATCTCAACGCTGCGACGCCCTTCGTCCATGTATTTACTATCCCTGCTGCGATATCCACTCATTTTGTAAGCTTGGTTAGAAGAACAGTGGCTAAATAAGAAACAAAGTAAGTTGCTTTGCTCCGAAACGATTGCTCTTTACCCATATGTTATTCCTATTTATGGAATAAGATGCAATTCACAAAGAATTTCCACCGCTAAAACTTAAAATAAAAGCGAACTAAGATTCCAATATTCCCAGCGCTCTCGTTCATTCATTCGCCCTCTTTTTCATCTGTGGGAGTTAGGGTTTTCGTGATTATGATTTTTTCTGATTTTTAATTTGGGAATTTTAGCAAGTTCTGATTTTGTCTCACAATGATGAAAATGTTGGGTGAACTCGCAATTGGATTCCTGCAATTTGCAATATGAAAGAGGGCATTCCATGAGCAATGTTTGGTGTTGGCAGTGTTTTTGGACATTTCCATGTGTTCTATGAAATGAGATGACCACTTTGCCCTTATTTAAATTTTATTTTCCCTCTTTGCACTTCATTTTTTAATTCAAAAATTAAAAAATACACTTCACACACGTTTTTAATGTCACGTCATTTTAAAAGACACTGTCAGCATGCCACATAACACCCTCCTTAACGACGTCTTCTCAATTTGACGGAAAGCCCCTATTTGATTCAATTTTACAAAAATAAGGACCCAATTGAGACGCTGAAAAAGAATGAGACCTATTTGAGATTCTGGACGAAAATAGGGACCTAAAGAGACATTAAACCAATTCCATAAATATTACTTCACATCCAATAAAGTACTAAAAACAATTTAAGATCAACATGCAAAAAAAACAAAATGCACAAAGAAAACAAGTAACAGAGCGCCTAACGCCAGAAACCTAATGCTCAGCACTAACGCCATTGGAAGAGGGGTGCTCAACACCTAAACACACCACTCACTACCTCGAAGTCAGAGAGCTCACTGACTTTGTTATGCTCAAAGCCCACACTCACTACCCAGCGCCCCAAAGTTAGGGAGTTCATTGACTTTGTGGCGCTCAGCATCCTGGAGCCCACGGGCTCTCGGTTCGACAACGTTGAGCCTCACACAGGGCCGCTCAACGCCATACCAGACGACAACAACTTGTTTTTCTGGTTTGGGTGCACCTGTGATCTATCCAATAAACCAAATAAGTTTCTTAAACACTATAATTGAGGCTAAAATATGTTTATGGTTAAAGTTAAGTACCACTTTGCTCATTAGATCATAAACTGGGTGCACTAAACAAACTCAACAATTCAAAAGTACCTAAACTCAATTCCACACTTTTTAACACAAAAACTTTGCAAACTAAGAGCTAAACAAGTCACAGTTGACCCAAAACCTCAGTTTCTGCCAATATACCATTTTCTCAACTTTTCACCTGTCAAAACCCTCTTTTTTACTAAGACCAACCTACAATTAAGCTTAGTTTTCATTTCTCAATGCCACAATAGTTTTCTATCTAATCGTACTCTAGAATAACCCTTTCAAAAACTTCAACTAATTCCACATCACAAGCATAAACACAATATGCATTAGATTTCAATAAACAAGCATTTTGACAACATATCACTACCCAAAGAGACTTAATTCATCATGTCAACTTCAATATTCAGCCCATTTCAAACACACATACATTAATTATATTATTTACAACATCTAAAGTACTAATTAGCTTCCCTTACCTGACGGGAAAGCTTAGATAACTCTAAAAAGAACAATTACCTCTACTTCAGCTCAGATGATTCTATTTGTATCTACAAAACAAAATTTTGATTAAAGTAGGTTCGTAAGACCATTGATGGATAGAGAACTAGCAAGAAAGGTTGAATGACACATGCGTGCAATTCTACTTGCATTTGTCTTAACCTGAAAACTAAAAAAAAAGGATAGAAATTGACTTACTCTATATAGAAATCTGATCGGATGAAAGGAAGAACTCACTATCGTGATCACTTAGGTGCTTCCTGATTGTTAAAGAGATGACTCAAGAGTTAGAAATCTTAGAGAGAAAGGAGAAATAACTCAGAGAATGAGTTTTAGAGAGATGTTGAATGTTTTAGATAATGAGACGTGTCTATAAAATTCTATTTATATTATTGAATTATTTTAACACTAAAATATATGTCTCATTATTTTAAAACACCGATAAGTAAATCCTTTCACCTGTTTTTATTATTTAGTAAATCAAAATCAAAATCTCACATTAATCATAAGTAATGTAAAAAGTAATAATTGCAAGATAATATAATATTTTGAAAAAGTTTTTTTTTATGGTGTTATTCGTATATATATCAAACTCAATAATAGAGAGATGAGAAACTCAAATCTTAAATTGATTAAAGACACAAAAGTAATGACAATTTTCATCTTATAGTTAGTGTTTTAAAATTTAATTAAGCTTAAATTTCTTGTCTAAATAAAATTGAATTCTACGTAAATTACTTTTTAATATGGTATAAGAACTTTTTTTAGATTTATTTTGGAAAGTCTTTCACTCTCGTATTCATATACTAAAGGTATAAACTAAATATAGTAAATAATTAGTGAAAATCCTTGCTTTAAAAACTAATTTTGTCAAGTTGAGTAATTAAAAATAATATTTATTAGAAAAAATATCTCAAAGTAAATATTTTTAATATTTCTTATAAATTATAAAATGATACTTATAATATATACATAAGTAATACTCTTACAAAAAATTATATAAATAATATTTATTATATAATCAGGTTGAGCTAAGTTTATCGGATTTAAAATTTATGAACTTTTCCTTAAATTGAACTTCAAATTGAAATTTTCATTATAAATTACAATTTTAATTTCTGGCAGAAATCTGTTTAAAAAAATATATTTGAATAAAAGGTTATTTTAAACGCTAGAAGGAGGGGTTGAACCTCCGGCCTTGTGGTTAACAGCCACACGCTCTAACCAACTGAGCTATTCCAGCTTACAATATAAGTGGCTAGTTTAATATTTATAATCTTATAAAGTTATAATATATGTACTTTTTCTAAAAAAATAATAATTAAAAAATGTACTACTCTTATTCTCTCAGAACATTGATTATCTAAGCGTAATTTTAGAAAAATACCAGCACAATTAAAAATTTAGTGCTATTAACTAAACTAAATCAATAAACTTTCTTAAAAAGTCTGAACTAATGGTCATTCAATCTAAAAACATACAGAACAGTTGTTCATAAGTAAAGTAATTAATTTCACCAAAAAGTTTTATGTGATGTTTAAATGGATAAAATTTATTGAAAATAATGAAATAAAAACCAAGACCAATACCCTAAGATAATACAAGAAATTATAAATCTATAAGGATGGTTAAAACTGTTTTTTTTAATACACTCATATGTAATTTTTTATTACAAAAGAAAAAAAACAGAATCTTTATTGCAAGTCCATTAAATAAACAGACATTCCTATAGTACTTTTAGTAGTTTTCATTAACTTTAACAAACAAGGAAAACATTAAAAAATAAAACATATTAAAGAATGTGTTTTTTATCCATATTTTGTGTAATTAGATTATGTATGGAAGTGAGATTACCAATCATTATGATTATGAGTACGCAAGTGAATTGACTCAGGTAAGTACTCTATAATATGAATATAATAATACGAGTTTCTACTTTTTCGGTGCCACCAATGCATTAGGTGATAAGATAATGTGTGTTCTCGATTTGACGGTGAATTTCCATAATGAGATGATATGTCTTGAGTTGAGTGCATAACTTTTAATGAAATTCTTTTTACAATGATTTTTAGAACAAAAAATATGATAGTTTTTTTTTCTTTTAACTAAAATTAGTTCAGATGTCAGAAAATAAATTTTAAATTTAAAATCACTTTATACATAATTTTAAGTAGTGAATTTTAATATAAATTATAAAATAATATTTATTCTTATTTATATATTACAAATTTATTTTTCTACATTCAATCAGATTTTCAACATACATATCTCATTCTAAAACATTAACATTTCAAAAGTAAAATTATACAATAATAGTTGTTCGATCATATTTCATTAACCAATAGTATATTTAATTTAACTAATAATAAAGTTTTGTAAGAAGTAAACTTTAAATTTAATTTAATTATAAAAAACGGTTTGTAAAATAAAATTTATATTACTTATGTTATTTAGAGTAAGATTTCTTATTTCCAATATTTTTAATTTATTAATAAGTTAATTTTATTTATTTCTTAAAATACTTGTAGAAAGTCGTACGAATAATTTCTTACTATTTTTATTATTTTGGTTAAGTCAAATGACAAAAATTAGATAGCTAGCGTGTTGTGTGGTTCCACCTTCCCCTCGTTTTAGCAACACGAGTCACTTAATATATCATTTTTAATATATATACCCTTTCTTGAACCTAAAACGTGACTTTTTGTATTTTTCAACTTCTTTTCTATCATATTCTACTCCTTTAATAAGTAGCAAATACCATCAAATTGTAATTTTATAACTTTCAAAATAATTCGTATACCAGAAAGCTATTCAATCATGCCAGAGACAAGGACAGAAAATAGATAAATATAAATTATGAAAAAGAAATAAAACATAGTTCTATAGAAAAGTATTATATAAAGAAGTAAATTAACAATACAGTTTGTAACATATTTTAGAACTTTATTATCAGCTCAAATGTACTAAATCACAAAAAATACAAAGCAAAAGTTATTAATCAAAGTCACATTTTTTTTTTGCTTTTAAATAATTTTTTTAAATACTCATGTTTAAAAAAGTATGACATTTTCCGTGGATAAAAAGAATATATGACAGCATGTTAGTGGAAACAGTGACATGCAATGATTGGAGGATGTGAACAACACTGATTGGAAGGTGGTGGTCACAACAAGCCATGTCGAATTAAATGCTAAAATCACTTATTTGAAATACAACCTTCATTTGTTAATAAATAATTGTGTAGACTTCAGTTTTCTTACAATTTTCTAATTCGTTTATGCACGAGTTTTAATACTTTTTCTTTTTAATTCTTCACTTAGGGTTACCTTTCTCTGGTTCGAATTTCCCACTACAAAAACCAGTAGTTTTTGTTCAGCCTTATACAATGTGGCTGGATTTGGTTGCTGGTGTCTGAATTTTCTTAATAAATAATCTCTAATGATGTAATTTGTTAAGGGGTAGTTTGTTCTACAGTGAAAATAGTTTAAGTAATTGCCTTTAAAGTCACTCTTACAGGAACAAAATCACTGACAGCAAGTGTTGGTAAGTTTTATCAGAGAAAAGGATCGATGAATATAAAATTTAATTTTTAAAGGGTTATTTTCTTTTCTATCATGCACTTGGCAACGATATAGCAACTCTTATGAACTATCTGATGTTGATATGAAATCTTTTGAAGGCCTTAAGCAATAAACTCACAGTATCAGTTCAACTGACAATCAAATCTCTTTAGACTACTTTTTCTCCAGTTTAGTCTAATCCATCTACCATTCTCCACAACCTCGTGTTCCTCTTAAATCTAGTTGGCAATGGCAATTCCTATATAATGTATACATTATTGATAGCTAATTCCGTACCGATGCTAAGTGAGAACATGAATGTTGTTACAGTTGCAGAAGTAATCAAGTTATGTTGTTTGGTGACTCTGATTTGGCTTGTTGAACTTTGGAACAAACTATGCTCTTTTTCATACTAAATTAGCTATTCAGAAAGTTACACAAGGTTCATAACTACATATCAAGCCACACACACACACAAAAGAACTTATATGGTCTTGTATTGTTTACATCATGAAGATATTTTTATCCCTGGATTCTTGTTCATATAAACATATTCTAGATCTGAAAAGCTTTAAAGCCTGCTAGTGATGTTAATGTTTTTCACTTTAGGCGATTTGGTAGTTGTGTCTTTAGGCAAAAGTATAGTGAGGACACCATTTTCCACCTGTGCTTTGATCTGATCCACCTTGACATTTTCTGGCAATTCAATTTCCCTTGAGAAAGCCCCATTCCCGGTGCCTCTCTCAGCAACATGACAAACAGTATCTTTCTCCTTTGCTTGAGGCTCCTCTCTCCCACCTTCCCCTTTGATGTGTAGAACATTTCCATCCTCAATCTGCACCTTTATGTCATCCTTGCTGAATCCTATCCACACACATACCCATCATCCAAAACTCAAATATCATTACCACTCAAGTCAAACCCTAAAAAAGATTCCATTTTTACCACTACAGACAGCATCTCCACTCACGATTCTAATGGGCCATTGAATGTGAAGAAGGAGTGAAAGATTGCAAAAAATTAGATGCAATTCTCCATGTATATTCACTATTATTCTAATTGGAACTAGAGTTTCAATTCTATGATACACATAACAAAAATTTAAACTAAACACTGTATGATCAAATTAAAATTGAAAAGTAACACTAAAAACACTTGAATAGTTTTATATCGAACATTACTTTCGTACCAATCCGAACATGGTACCTGGAACGTTAATTTTTAAGATGTGGGCATTAGGTGATTCGAGCCAATCCAAGAGGGCCGTGGAGCCAGACCATTCAGTGAGAATTGGAGGACGACTCCAGAATAAGCGTCTGAGAGGGTACCCAAAGATAGTGTCAGCCATTGTTGATTACACCAGTGTAAAGAGAAATGTAGCAGAAAAAGGAAAAAAATAAAAAAGACCGATGAATGATATGGTTCTCGCAATTTTTGTGATGAACAATGAAATTATTATATATTTTATGTGTTTATGATAGGAGTTGTCGCGGACACTCCAGAATGTTCTTTGATCTTGTGTCGTCTTCAATCAAATTATCTATTGTTCTGGGTTCTTCCCCAATAGCGAAGTGCAAAGTGATTCGCCGCAACTGGGTTTTCCATATGGAGCCCATTTATAAATGGGCCACAAGGTTTTTCAGTTTCTGTTTAGTCTAATTGATTGGGCTGGGGGTTGGAGTTCGGCGTCGGAAATAGGACACGTTGTTGGGCTCGTAATCTAACAAAAGAGGTAAATTCGCTCCTCCGAATTTTAAATACATATATAGTTATGTTATAATCCCAATGACATGCATTATTTATTTTAAATAATAAAGTAATTTCTACGTACTAACAATTAATTTTTTCTGATGATGATGATTAAGAATAAATAAACGTAATTATATAATACGCGCTTAATAAGATCGTAAAGTTATTGACATGCCGCGTTTTACAGATAGTTAGCATACCATAAGTTTATTCAAATATCAGACAATAACTACTTTTACTTATATTAAAACATGTATGAGTTTTATTTTATTTTGATGGTTAACAGTAATGAAAATTCATATATAAATTTTGTTTTCATGATTAAAAGAATTATCTGAACACAATTTTTATTTTAAACTTGTATATTTTAGAATATGATTGCGTTGCTTAATTTTAAGATTAAACTGGTAGTGCATAATTATTTGGAGGTTCTCTTAGGCCCTGTTCTCTTGAGTGGATTTGAGGGAATGGATTTGAGGGGATTTGAAGATAATTTTTTTTATCGTTTTTTTGAGCAAATTTGGAGGTAAATGAGAGTGAATTTAAAAATAATTTTTTTTAATATGTCATGTCAATACAATTTTATACTAATTCTCACAAATTTTATTTTCAAATTCATTCTCATTTACATCCAAATTCGCTCAAAAAAACGATAAAAAAAATTATTTTCAAATCCTCTCAAATCCTCTCAAATTCCCTCAAATTCATTCCCTCAAATCCACTCAAGAGAACAGGGCCTTAATTTGGAACTGATTAGTGTGGTTGAAATTAAACAATCTTTTAAGCTTATGATACTTTATTGTATATGATGTATAGACGTGGATGGACATGGTTGTGTTTCCTTAATCTCTAAGAGATGGATCCATGGAAATAATGAAGGAGAAAAGGGTTTGCGTTGTGATCCTTTTGATGCATTATTAAAATGGATTTTCTTAGATTATCTTCAATAACTTTATGTTATCTTTTTTTGGATATTCTTTTGCCAGAGAACTTGGTTTGAATGATGCATACAACACTTTAAAGAAACAAAAGAATAATATATTCATTTTTTTTTCTTTACAAGCATGGGACAATTGACAACACAACTTTGTGAAGTGGAGAAGAAAGTAGCTCACTCACCTTCTTTCCTCTTGTATTCAAAATTCCAAATACTACATTCTTTTTTCCATATGGTATCCTCCTCAAGGTTCAAACTTCTCTTTAGAAGTCAATTTTAAATTTAAAAGTAAGTAAAAATAACTAAAGAAAAAGAAAAGAAGAAAGCAAAAGTAAACCAATACATAAGAGTAATGATAGGTTCAAATTCCAATTTGAGTTTCAAACTGGATTTAAATTTATTTACCTGCATGAGAAAGAAACAGAGAGAAAGAAGGAATCATGTTAGTATATATTGTTGAATCCATCATATATTCTCTTTTCAACATGACAGATGATAATATAATATTACTTACTTACCCTGTTTTCCACATATTTTGGTCATGAAAGCTAGGAAAATGATAAGTATAGCCAATCCTGCTAATGATCCAATAATTATAGCAAATGTCTTTACACCTCCATGACTCGATTCGCCTGCATTACACCAAACATCTTATTTTCTCTTCTTCTTTCCTAACAAAAACTATTCTCAATTTACTTCAACAAAATAAAACACTTTCTTAAAATGTTTTATTGGAGGAAAAAAAATTATACATGATTACTCAGCTTCTATTTCATTGTTTTTTATTATATTTCTAATATAGTGTTTACATACTTGAAAGGAAATACTGTTAAAAAATTTCTATATCTTCTGTACAAATATTTGAAAACAAGAAACTAATTAAAAACAATTCAATTAATATTAATGTAATTAAAAAGTGAAATAAAACATAAGTAATGTCTCTTCAATTACTTGGTTGGTTGTCATATTTATATAATTTTTACCTTTTAGTTTCTATACCTAGAATTCACTTCAATCTTTACACGTTGTTTGAAGCTGTCTTGGTCTTGATCTCTAAAATAGTTAAAACTAACATCAATAAAAGGTGTAGATATAGAAAAAAAAAATATTAAAGTTGTGTAAATAAAGAAATGAGTAATTAAACACTTCTTAAAACTTTGATTCTTACAATTTGTGAAAGAAAATTACAATTTTTACATCGGATCCAAATGGTGAACACACATAATAAAACTTCTCTCATGAGAGTTCAGAACTTGAAACCCATGAGAGGTAGTAAGAGAAGAACAAGCATGCGATCATGATGATGGGCCTTACCGTGGGCCTTGGACTCACCGTGGGCCCCGCCGGTGGAGTATCGCGCATAACACTTCCCCAAGAACATATCCCCGTAATCCGCCGTGCCGCAGTCTCCCTTCAGCCGCGAGATGGCCTCCGCCACGCAGTCCTGGCACTCGCCGTAGCTCAGGTCTCCGGTGCACTGCGCCATGCCGCGGACTCCGCCGGAGCCGCCAACCCTGAAGTTCCCTCCAGTGGCAGCGAGCCCGGCAAGCACGGCGTCGCGGCTCCCCATGGCGTCGGGGTTGTACCCCACCGAGGGCCCGCACTGCTTCAGCACAACCGTCTTGTCCTGTGCGCCGAGGAACGTCGCGTTGTCGTATTTCACGAAGCAGCCGTCGAGCTGCACCGCGCCGCCGCACGTCCCACGACAGATATCGCCGGCGCGCGTGACGGCGCGTGCCACGCAGGCGGCGCAGTCCGGCATGGAGAGGTCGCCGCGGCACTGGTAGAGGCCGCTCATCGCGTCCTGCTGCGTGGATCCCACCACCGTGAAGTTGTTATAAGACGAGTACGTGGCCGAGTTGACCAGCGATGTGAGTAGCGAGTCCAGGTTCGACTGGTACGGCGAGTTTGGGGTGTACAGTTGCTGCGTGCACCCGCTGTAGAGAAACGCGCTCGGGCTGGAACACTCCGAAAACTTGGGGAACAACAGGATCACGCAGAAAAACACACCCACTGTGATTACTCTGTTTGAGATGCCCCTTTTTGTCATTTTCATTTCTTGGAGATGTTGACGTATGTTAACTCTAATATGGGTTTGAATGTTTAGGGCACGTATGTATATATATATACAAATGCATACGTGAATGATTATATCATTATATGGAATGAACAAGTGTTTTTGGTGCTATTACTATTTCTTCAAATGAATATGAAGATTTTGAGCTATGCAGAAGGATCCAGCTGTGAGTTTTCACGTAGAGTTGCTTTAAATAAGCAAAATACACCAGGGAAGAAAAAGGTTCTCCATGATTATTTTACAGTCTGTGGGGTCCTGTAAACTCTTTTCTTCTTTCTTAGGCCAGTTGATTATCTATCATCATGCTTTTCTTTTTGCTTCATATAATTCAAACAAAAGTAGCAACTTTACTTTCTTTCTTTTGCTAAGAAAAATAATTTAAAACTCTGACAATGTTAAAAGTGATCTGGATTTATAAACCAGTGAGAAATTTATTGTTATGTGCGCATTTTAAACGGTTGGAGAAGATAACTTAATAGAAGAAACATTGCTAAGTCTTTTCAAATTGGGAAATATTGCTCTCTGAGCACTGAAAATCTAAATAAAAGTTGGAGAGAGCGACACTTAGTCAACAATATACACTGAACAATATAAAGTAAGAAATGTAGTTATTTAAGGGGCAGAGCTCATATAAGTAGTTTCTGCTTAATTCAATCTAGTGTTTTGAAACACATTAATTAATAGACGCAAATAAGTTTGGTGCTGGTTTCAATCAATGGTTTTTTATATAAATTTTGCAGAATATCGATTGTTTGTGTTGCCAACTTTTTAAAATCACTTTCCACCTAATCAAACTAGCCCCTTTTAAAGGTATGACTCGTTTCAAGTTCAAACTACCTTCCTCTTCAAATGATGTTTTAACAATTTGCTTTTGTTGTTTCTGTCAAATTCTTAAAGCTTGTTTTGCCTTCTTCAAAAACCCTAATGTGAAATTTACATATTATGTAATTTATTTTAAGTATATATCTAGAAGATGTGGAATCCTTGATCAGCCACAGACAGGCACATGGAATATTACCATATTGGAGTTCTATATATATATATATATATATATATATATATATATATATATAACTTGATATAGCTAAGTTGGTAAGAAGTGTAGTGGATCTTCAGTGTGTCGCAATGATTTGTGAATATATTATTTTATGGCTCTATGGATTAATCACGAAGTAAAGCTAGAACACTTATACAAGAAAAGGCTAAGACACTTTCCTTTCACACACTGCACCATCACCTTTTCCTATTGAAGACAGTAAAGGCCAACTATGACATCGCACTACCCTCCTCAATTTCATCATAACTTTAGCAAAGTTTTGAAACATATATTGGTATACTTATACACACACATGCATGCTAAATAATCGTTTTTGTACAAGAATTTTTAATAGCTAGTATAGAGTTCATCCCAAAGAGAATGGAACATCATTAAAAGCTGATGCTGTGACATGTTGATTGAGCTATGTATACAAGTTTTCTGATACACATATATAATGATAGTAGCCTTAACAATATACCTGGCTGTTTAAACTCTTAATCACTTAGTTATAAACATATGCTATACTATCAAGTGTGTCAGTGATTTTTTTAATCTAATATACTAATTAAATGTTAATTAACTTGCCTTTTCTTTTTTAGAATTCTATTTTATATTGTTAATTAATATAGTAAAATACATAGAGATAATATTATTTTGCAGACTTTATTGTTATTAGAATATTTATAAAAGAGTAATGGTACCATGACACACTTCTACATTCATTTGACACACACTACAAGAGTAAAATGGTCCTAAAAGTGTAAACTTTTGTATTATCTCAAGAAAGAAAGTAAAAAGTAAGAGTACTCTCAAATGAATATAAAATATTTAGGTGTGTCAAAGAATCTTTACTTTTTATAAAACTAACATTTGGAAAGATAAATTCCTACTAAAGAAATGAAAACAATTCTAAAATTACAAGTATATGTATAGTAGATGTATGTGCACACTGTTCATTTACTTACAAAGTATAGCAATTTTAAATATTTATTATTAATTTTTCTAATAAAGTTAATATAAAGTTAGTATAAAATTTGAATGAAGAAAAATTCTGTTATTTTTCAAGTATACAATTTCTTTATAAAATTTTTGAATTAAACCTGTTATTTTGAAATCGTAATTTGGTAACAGTCGAAAAAAATAAATTATTATTCACTTTATCAACTATTGGCCCAATATAAACACCCCTTCAAGCCCAATATGGTGGTTGTGGCAAGTGTTTGGCAGAGCATGTGTTGTTGAACTAAAAGCCCAACATACTGCTTGGATCAATTTTTACATTTCAGAGGCTTCTCTGTTGTTTTCAGGTTTGGGAACTTTCCCTGAAGCTCATACTAGGCTGGTTCCTATTACTAATCTTGGTCTTCATGAATTTTTCCAATGTTAAAGACCAATCTAAATAAATGAATTTTCTTATGTTGACCAAAAATTTGAAATTATTTTCCTCTTCAACTTTCCCCTTCTCAATTTCACCAAAGGAGTTCAACTAATGATAAGGACTGGGTCAACCAATTCCACACTCCTCTATGCATCAAAGGTGCATTTCAATTCATACATCAGAGTGGTGGTTCAAGCACCAAAAATGTTACTTCCAAATTCCAATCTTAGCTTCAAGTTGATTCAGCAAAAAGAATGAAAATAAAAAATAGGAATATAGGAAGAGGTTTGTTTATCTTCACTTTGCTCTTCATTAAAAGGTATAATTTCTTTTCTTGATTAAAATGCTTTATCCCTTCTCACCATATATAGCCACAAACACTCATTTATAGTGCAATAATTTTCCATAGATCAATCACTGTTATTCATACTTCTTTTTTCTGCAATACTTTTAACTACTCATCTTTCTTTATCTATCATCTTATTTTACTTTTTCCCTTTCTCCTCCTCGCAGTCTCTCTTTTGTTTTATTATAAAAGGTACCGTGAGTGTAAGATAGTTTTATTATAAGACTGAGTAAATTTATCATATATAATAACAGTTTATAATTTATAGAAGTTTAAAACAATTTATATTACTACTATTTGCTTTCTATTGTTATTGCAAGAAGTTCAGACAAGTTTCTAACATGTTATCAACTGTTGCTTGAAACAAAAAAATAATTTATGGAACAATGGATTTTGAGGAGTATCACTATATATACAGATGCAGTGAATTCTGACCTTTTTTGACATTTTGAGATATGAAGTACTGTATCTTAATGGGGGAATTGACAACTTGTAAGTTGTGTACACCATTACTGTTGTCATTCTAATTATATAGTGTATTTTTCTCTAATTCCATGGGATTGTACTATTCCTGAGTTCATTTGGTCGAAGAAAAGCTAAAAGGGTATGCATGTCCCTCCCTGTTTACAAGTCAGAATTGCCATCTCCTATGCAGTGTATAGAACCTACTATTTGTCTCACACGACCAAGTTTCCGAGCCATGAGACGGTTTACTAGTCTCTCTAGAGCTTCTTTCATCCACCAGTGTTGACAAACTTCCCTTGCGTCAGAAACGCTCATCTACACCCCAAAAGGAAATTTTCAAACACTTTCTTAGTTCGTGATCATTAGAATGAAAGAAAAAGAATCATTCAAACACTATCTATCGCACTGATCATTTAGAAGAAGCAACTAAGAAAAATTCAAACAGTGTCCTCAGTATTCCATTTTTAGTATCACCTACCCATGTTCTTTGACGAAAATTCTGCTCAGGCCAGAACTCCAATTGCTCTTGGACAAGTAGAGGGAACATGTAGCCCTCATAAAATGTATCATGAGTCTTGCTCTTGAAACTCCACTTACCCAATTTCCCCTGCACCAATCAAATCAAACTTTAATCTCAACTTAAACAAGTTTTATTGGTAGTTAAGTTGCATTAACAATGATTTATGATCTTATAGTTATCAAACTTTTGTCATTTCATCGAATAGCCTGACCTCAACAGTGCCTCGAACCCCTGCTTCCTCTATGGTTTCCCTCAAAGCTGCCTCCTTTTTGGATTCGTCCAATTCCCAACCTCCCTGTTGTTTGGTCAAACGGATACCACAAAACGGGGTGAATAAAAAAGTTAACAAATCAAAATATATCCCATTTGGGAGATGATCAATTTCATTGACTAATACCTTAGGAAACAGCATCCCTTTGCCTTTTTGAGAAGTGATGACCAAAACTTCTAAATCTTCTGGTCCCTCCAAGGAAGTTCGATCCACAATTTTATATCTGTAGGGTATGCATCTGCACAATTGAAATGAAAGAAAAGAAAAATGTTCAGTCACAATTGAAACGAAACTGAATAGAGTCAGAAAGACTTGCATGAACGAAAAATGGGTTTATATCGATAGAGAAAATTGAATACTAAAGGCAACGATGGGATTAGAAAGAGGAGACAAACCCCACGACTTGGCGACGACCTTTCCTGTAGCGTTGTAACTCTCTACCTGTACGAGAAACCAATGCAACAACGTTGTTGTCTTGGGAAACCAAAGCCACCATTTTTGTAAGAATTGGAAAAAGGGTGAGAGAAAGAAAGGTTAGAAGTTGAGAGAGGAAGAGAACATGCAAGTTGTGTTGTGTTTATTAGTGGATAGGATAACAAAGAGAGGGTCCTATTAATAGAGGCTATGCCTTTTTCTACCAAGTGGAAACAAATTACTTTTTCTTTTTTTAATTTCATTTTATCAATAAAATAACCTACATTTACCTTTAAATGCAAATCACATTGTCTTAAAACTTACATCAATTACATGGTCTTAAAAATTCTTTTCAAGTTACCTACCATTAAAAGATATAAAGATTTATTGAAAAACAATTAAAAGAGATGCAAAAAAGACAAATAAATCATTTACATTTTCTTTATTAATCATAACAAATAATAAAAAAAGTGTATTTGTATAACTTTAAAAACATTTTATCAATAATAAAAAACAACTTTACAAATGTCATCTGCCTTAAAAAATAATAAATTATTTGACATCAATCACTACCATTTGACAATTCATTAAAAAATGTAAAATGATCATGATAAAAAAAATTGTATTTATAAAAACTAATTGAATAATAACGAAGAGGTAATATTAAATAAGTGTAAAAAAAATTTAGAAGTCAAAATATAATTTCTTTTAGAAAAACTACAACATAAATAGATAATATTAATATTCGTATATTTTTAATATATGAAATCTACCCAATAAAGTATTTTAATCATTTACGTTTGGAATTATATTTAGACCTTTCTATGTACGTAACACTTTTGTTGCATTTAACAACAATCGCAAAGTATTCGAGTGTTTTAATTCAATTTCTCAAATTAATTACGTTAATAAAAGAACTGCACCAATCACATATACCACAAATTTAATATGAAAACAAAACAAAAATTAGACACGTAGACGCAATTTCCTATATTTTGAGAGAAAATGCATACACCTTTTTGTGTTTTGTTATTTTAAATGGAATAATTTTCAACACTTTTATAACATATTTTACTTAGTAGGAAGTGGCGTAGTGAGAGGGAATTTTGTGGATAGGTGCGAACACAGGTGCTACATATTTGCGTGAGAATCATGTTATTTATCTTGTTGCCTTTCTTAGTTTAGATATTAGGTTTTTTTAGAAAAAATTAATAGTCGAATTGATTATTTAATTTTAATAAATTCAATTAAATTCGGGTTGTATCAAGTTGAATTGAGTAATATACACATTTACGTTAATGTTTTCTTTTATTATTGACTTTAGTTATTATTGTTCCCTGTCTTTCACTAACTTGTTTAAGATCTCAACAAAAAATATTTTAAATATATAATTTCTCTTTCAATATATACTAAGAAAAATGTAAATTTCCTTTGCAAAAGCGGGGCTTAGAAAGCACAACATAGAAGAAACAAAACAAAAAATGTCACTGATTGTTCTTAGTTTTCCATTTAAATTGAAAAGTAACATTTTTTTCTTCTAAAAGTGTTCCCACCAAAAAATCAATAGATAGAATCCCAAAGAAATATCGGTTCCTCTAATAAGCCATTTTGCATGGACGGTGGGTTTCATTAACATTTTTAATTAAAACTAATCTATTACCATAGTAAAGATTTTTTTAATTGTCTTTTTTATATATATATAAAAAGTTGTTTGTAATTTCATTTGTATGTTTCAAAACAACTAAAATTGCATAAAGTTTTTTTTTCTGAGAAGTAGATTTTATAACTATGAAAATTTTAATACAAGATTATTTTTACGATTTTTTGTCAGCTTCATATATAGTATTTTTCTAATAAAAAAAAGGTTTTGTTGCACCAAATAAAATTAATTTGTATTTTCTCATCAGAACTATTTATCTTTCTCTATTTTTTCTCTAATAAATTAAAGCATGAAAATATAATTTTCTTCTTATTTGTTTTACTATTCCATATTAACAATTAGAGGAGCAATCCAATTAATTTAGGCATTGTATATTTAATTAGTGGAATTTTCTATTTGTTTATCATGAACAAACAATATGTTGATTAAGAATTCAACAATGCACCTAAAAGATTTGTCTTCCATAACACAAGCATGACATAATAAATTATCATTTCTCATAAAAACATTTATTTTCTTATATATTTCTTGCCGAAAGTTATGAACAAACTCCACATAAAATATGTAACCTTTAGAGAAACATCACTACTACACATTTTTTTTACAAATTTTCTTGTTTTTTCTCCTTCTCCACATAAGTTCTTATTTTGTATTCCTTACCAATTTTATGGTTTGTTATAGTGTAGAGTATGTTGTAGCTATAGTTTTAAAACAAAGATTTTTAGTTCAATTATGAATTCAAACTCTATTTTAATTTCATCTTTTAATTGAGATAAATCCGGTTGTTTATAAATATTAAAAAATTATGAAATTTAAAAAATGTTAAAACTAATTACATTTACTATTATTATATTATCATTATTATTAATATATCAAATGAAAATAATAATAAAGTAAGTGAACTAGTTTGTAGATTTTGACTTTGAATAGACAATGTAAAATTGAACAGCGGCTCCTCAACGTTCCCACGGATGCCACGTGATAATAAACGTCAATACTGACTCAGCTGTCAGGCTGTGTATATAATTTTTATAACTTCCAAGTAAAGGCTCTCTTAAAAGTTTAAAATACATAAAAAATGTTATATACTTATGATAAAATATTAACGTTATTTAAAACACATGTTTATTTTGTTTTATGATAAAAAGTAAAATAAAATAATTATTAATATAATTATAAAAATAAACTTAAATAATGTTTACAACTTTATTATAAATAATATTTAATTTTTTAGATATTTTTTTATCATAACAATTATTTTAATTTTAAAAAATAATTAAATTTTAGAAAAACAATCAAATTAAAAAATATTAAATTTATAAAAAAAGAAAATAATGGTTTAAAAGATAAAATTGATAAAATAATCATTCTGATTTTAAAAATAAGAGAGATCATATATATATATATATATATATATATATATATATATATATATATATATATATATATATATATATATATATATATATATATATAATATCTATAATATCTAGTTGACATTAAACACAAAAACAGATAGCACAAAGGATAAAATAAAATATTTGCACTATTTTTTGCTTCGAATATATTTGAGATTTTACGATGATTTTGGAATATATAATTATGTTAACCTCTCAAATTTTATGATTAAAGAGTTAGATTTTATGTTTTAAAACTTTGCTGAACTATTTTATTTTTTGAGAAACCAAAATCATAAATGTTTTCAATTTTAGAGATTAAAAATGATCAAATCTTGATCTTTTTTTAATGAAAACATTATGTTAGATCACAAAATGGTGGTACATTCAAAATTGGTTAATTTTAAAAATGGAAGAAGTTAGATATAAATTTTTAAAAGGCTGAAACTTGAGTAATCTAAAACTAAATAAAAATGAGTAGTCTCTGATCTTGTCTTATAATTTTTTTTTAAATAAAACTACACAATTTACATTACGATTTTCTTTCTGAAAAAATATATTATATGATCGTACGGAAAATTTGTTCAGTTTTCGTGTTGTTCTCTGATTACTATAGCATGACGATATGAACTTTATATACAGAATCTTCCTTACATTATATTATTTAAATAACTGGAAATAATGATTTCACCAATACACAAATTTTACTTATTTTTCCGACACATTATATGTTGATACTTTTGCAAATGTGATTTCTATCAGACTTTTGATTAAGAAAAGTGAAAAACTAACATGATCTTTTAACCCTTGAACTAACTATTATTCTTTTTTAATGTACTTATTATGGTTCTTGTTACATCATACGATTTGTATAATAATCACTTAAAGAAAAGTCACATTACTTAACAATTTACATTGGTGTTGTTCAGTTTTGGTGGGGGGAAAGTCAGCTTTTGCACAGTTAATTAAATTAATTATCGTTGATTAATATCTATATCTAGGGGGTAAGAATTTAATACGTATAATGGTGATGCAAATGTTGGAAGAATACTCAATACATCTCTAGCTCATTACATTTAACAATAAATAACTCGTATTAATATGAAAATTAACAAAAAACAAAATTGCTTCCTAGTTACCTACCATACACGTGTTGTAGAAATGCAACAGTGACGATAATGATAAAAAGTTGATAGCTTATCTTTCAATAAAAAAAAAAGTCGAAGAGGAAATATTTGATTTGATGTTAGAAAAGTGAGAGAAAAATGTGGCAGGAAAGAGCAGAGGAGAAAGGAAAAGGGAAGAGCAAGAGGAGAAAAAAAAAATGTAGTCTCTTAAACGTAAACTTAACGTCATTCCTATCACAAAGAAACTTTATTCATTCAAAATTGTATAATCTTGGTACCTAATATCTTTACTTTTAAAATTGGATACTAAACAGAAATTTATCGAAGATAAAATAAGTATTTAAGTCTTAAATATATTACATACCTCGATATTTTAGACACGAAGTGATAATATATCTTATTTTTCTTAAATTTTATTATAGCATATTATTTATTATGTTTTTTTTTCTTCTCTTTTCTTTATGTGACAAACACATATGAAAATATTTACTCTCTATATATGTTAGTCTCATACAATCATATGAATGTTATAATTAAAATTATTATCTCTGAATATATTTAAAATATGTTTTGGTTAATTGCATTTCATTATTAATGTTTTCAGATTTTAAAATAGTTTATATAGAAAATAAAGTAAAAGTGAAGGTGGGCGCATGACATGGATGGATGAAGATGCAAACGTAGTTTTTCCATTTGATTGAGCCGACTCAGACCATTTCCAATGCGCATATAAATATGTCAAATTACCAAGGGAACAAGGGTTTGTTTTCTCTTTTCAAAGAAAAGGTCAGACAATAATAATATTGCTTTTTATAGAATAAAGGAGTCATATAAGGAGTATGTGTTATATTCTTAGTTCTCATTATACCTTGATCTCATTTGATTGAACTTGAAAGTTAAAATAGTAGAATTAAAATTATATATAATTGTGATTCTAGAATCCTAGTTTTTTTTATGGTAGAATATTCTTATTTATTTAATTAATGTAAGTATTCAATTTTCATGTTTAATGCTTGACGTGGATTGATTCCATGTTTGATTTGTGGTTCTAGATATTTTAAAAAAAAATATGACTTTAACTTATAACTAAAATTGAACACCTAATAAATCTTGTATACAGATATAAAATATTATTTATTAGTAATTTTAAGACTTTTAAACTTAATGCATGGTTGCTTATTAGGATTTAAAGGATTGAAACGTGACGAATGATCATGCACTCAAAGGTTTTATGAAGTGGATGAACTCTAGTATTAACAAATTGTAAATAATCTATATAACATTTTCTTGTACACAAACTGTATGATAAAAATACCAAAAAGAGTTGTGAACTTTATGGTCTAATTGAGTTATTAAAAGAGTTATTGAGTGTTTTACAAATTCTTTGCAACCAACATTATGAAAGAGTGTGTTGGAAATTCAATATCTATTAGAAATAAGATCAACTTAAAGTATATAAATTGATGCAAACATCACTTTACAAGTCACTTTAAATAATCTACATTAACTTGTTGTGTATTTTATCCATTTCTTCTTTATTGTCTTAGTTACTGTTGTGTTTAAGGTTATTTATGAGCAACTATTCATATTATAGTGTACCCTTTTATTGTTTTAGTTGATTAGGAAATGACTATGGCCATTACTTCTTTGGAATTAAGGAGATGTAAGGTGGGAATAATTGTTTTTCCTAAATTATTGTTGGGTTTTTAAAACTAAAAATGTTTTAAAAATGTGGTTCTATGGGATATAACAAGGAATTGATATAGTGTATATTTTCTTGAAAAATTGGAGTTTTTCAATAAATCTAACTCAAAAGTTCCATATTGTTTAGATCCTTAAATGAAAAGTTTTCAAAGAGGCTTTCAATATGTATTTTGAAAACAAAAATTGTTGTTGTTTAGGATAATGTCAAAAACTCAACTCAAATGTTAAAGACTTTCTTTCTATTTTTCTTCTTTTATTTCTTTTCGTATTTTCTACATATACATCTTTCTTATTTATCTTTACCATCTATTTCTCTTTTACTTCTATCTTGATTTTTTACATTCCATTTTGCATTTCTTTCACAAATTAATCCTATCAGCTGAATGATAGCAAGATTTTGAATATTTCTATCCACCAATTTAATGTAGGTTTATTTTTTCTCTATTTTTTTACATTTCAACTCTATTTTTAATCAATTGATTTTGTTGGTCTAGTTAGTTGAGAATTTTGATTCTCTCAATTACTTATGTTGGACTTTGGTTATATTTATTATTTACTTTTTATGTTAGGCTCGTAAGTGACTAGTAGTGAGAGTGTTCAAATGAAGGAAAATGTTTTCTATTTACACTAAAAGAGTCACCTGATAACTCATTTTTAAAGGTAAAATAGTCATTATAAAAATTAAACCTTTACATTTATAAAAAAAAATATTAAAAAATAAAAAAAGTGAATGTTAAATGGATGTAAATGTTTAATGTTTGTAGGTAAAGAGAATTATTTTGAAACATTGTTGAGATGAAAAGCATCTTTTGAATATGGAATTATGTTAATGGTAAGATATTTTGTTAAATTGAAATGGTTTTCTAGCTTAAGAGTGTTAAGTTTGATTGTCAAAATAAGTATTGGATGGTTAGATTTAGTTTGAACTATGCATTAACGTACAGTTTTTGTGTTTTTGTGTAGAACGAATTCACTTTGACTAATGGAGTTAAGATCTGTAAACCTAAAGTGTTTAGAATGAATAAGATGTTAATTAGTATATACTAGGTTATGCATAAATCAATATCTTTTCAGTCTACATAGACTAAAGTAATTTTTTGTCTAAACGTGTCAAAGGAACTCATTTGACAAGCAGTTGATTATAACAACTTAACAGTGATCACACAGCATCAATATCTAGATGAAATTTGTGTGTTATTAGCCATTTAAGAAAAACAGCATGCAGTGCTTCGAGTAACGTATAAATTATGACTGATATTTCGTGCGGAGTTGGAAGTATGTTCTATGTTTATTTGACAATTGAATATTATAGCAAGATGATTGTAAGAGTCGCTTTTGTAAGTATAGTACACATGCCTAAGTAATTCTGAGAGTTACGTAAGGATACGAAATTTGGTTTAATGACATTATTATTTGATGGTAACAAAAATATGTAACTTACACGCAATATGGATATGCTTTCATAATAGTCATAATTGCTGCACTGTATAGTAGTAATATTGCAATCTTTAGTTTGGGTTTCTGGTTTGCGTTGATGTGACTGTTTGAGTGAACTCAACTTCGTATAATGTATTATATCGGAAACCAGAAAACGAAAGGGCATGGGAGGGGACAGAACATGGACTTGAAGGCTAGTTGCATTTAAAGAGGTCCGCGACAGTGTTCACAATTAAAAAAACACTTGATATCAACAATTCTTTTCATCTCATTTTTCAATTATATATATGTTTTTTAAATAATTTAATTTAATTTCATTGATTAAATTAATAGTAGTGTTATCGTATTTATGAGGACATTAATTGTTTGAAAAAGGAATATGGGTCCTATGATTTTGGTGATGTTAAAAAAGAAATGGGTGAGAAAGAAAGGACTGGTCTTTGGTGTTTGGATATTTGGTGTGCTCTCAGTGACATCCACCACTATCCGACTGTGGAGACCAAGTCTTTGGGGATTAGTTGGCCAACTTGTACATGGGAAAGGAATCTAAATTATTTATTATTTTATTCTCCTATTTTTTAATTATATTGTACAAAAATATCGTATAACGTCGTTGTTTTTTGTCTTTCACGTTGAATTCAACGTCATATCGGGAAACGTTAAATTGAATCAAATTGACATCGAATTATGTTAATATTCGACGTTAAACAATTCTTTTGTTTTTTTAAATTAATTGTAATCCTTTTGTACAACTCTAGGAGATCTGAAAAGAAGAAAAACAACAAATTTCAGTTTTGGTATTTTATAAAGCATGAACTATGAATGTGTAATATAATATCAACAACAAACAACAAACAAGTTCAATCAAACAACAATAACAACAACAAACAAGTTCAACCAAATAACAACAACAAACAAGTTCAACAAAAACAATAACAAACAAGTTCAACAAATAAGTTCTTCAAAACGAAAACGAAAACTAACCTTCAAAAGGTGGGTTCGTCGGAATAAAGTGTTTCCACCAGTGAGACAGAAAGAAGAATGCGCCTATGAAGGACGAGAACACGAAAATAATCGGTCAAAACAAATGAAAATTATACACAAAGTAGTTAATTAACATGCATTTGTATCAAATGAAAGAAAGATTACATGTGATGGTCGTCAAACTTCATTCGATAAAAGTTTGAGAAGAGAAGAGGGTCTCACGCACTAAGATAAAGTGAATGAATTTTCAATCTCCCGCTCAAAATAAAAAGGGAAAACTTTTGGTTGACAAATAATACGTCCAAGCTCCTACAAAATTTGACCTATTATATGTGATTTAAAAGAAAAAAGAAAAAAAATAAAAAAGAATTACTTTTTGGCTTCTGGCTGACAAATAATACTTCTTCCAGAATTTGAGTATTATTTGTTGTTTAAAAGAAAAAAGAAAAAGGAAAAAAGAATTAAAAAGATGACTTTTTGGCTTCTGACTACAAATATTACGTCGAACCCTACAAGATTCGACGTACTATTGGTGGTTTACAAGAAAGAAGAAAGAGAATGACACGCTGATTTAAATAATTATCATCATAGAACATCAAAGAAGAAAGAGAATGACACGCTGATTTAAATAATTATCATCATATAACATCGAATTAACGTTCTACAATTACATTTATTTACAAAAATGCCACCAGTCATTTTTAACGTTCTACAATTACATTTATTTACAAAAATGCCACCAGTCATTTTTAACGTTGGCTATTTAGTTATTGGAGTTATACGCTGTTTTGCACTAGTGTTAAGACTTGTATTTAAGTTTTTTAATTATAATAATAATAATAATAATAATAATAATTTTTTCATGCGGATTAAGAGAAACATGTTGATATTATCCAATACTATTTTGATTATTTTTGTTAGACCAATATTGTACTATTACAACAATTGAATATACAAGTAAGAAACGTGGTTGAAAACACTTCTCTTTTGTTTTTAAAGTAGCATTCTTTATCTTCGAGTGTATTTTTTTACCCTCGAATCATTTTCCAATTAAGTCACGAGAACGGAAACACATAAAGAAAGGCGATTTATGTCCATAAACGTGATGAAATTATTGTATAGGAGACCCAGGAAATGCATAGAGACATGTATTGAAAATTTAATGTGTTAAAAGAAGAGTCAAAGATATTTTGAGAATAATAAATTCTGAATTATTAATTTTCAACATGGGTAACCATAATGGAATTAACAAGTGTCACAAATACGATAACATATATTTGATTCAATTTAACGTTTGATATTCAAATCATATAATTAGTGTCGTCTTATGATAAATACACATTGACATCGAATCACATATACTAATGACAGAAGAAAGTTTAAAAAGGAATAAAAAGTCATTAACAACTAAAAAAAAGTATATTTAAAATTTTAAAGAGACCTATTCAAGGCAACAAAATTTATTAGAGAAAAATAATTTATAAAATAATGATATCATGATATATTTTTACATTAAATGTTTTAAACATAAAGTGTGTATACTTATTTTTCTTCAATTGCATCGTCGTCTTCGTGAGATTTGTATCTTTGTTTTCTCTTTCTCATGGTGAAGTAGTTTCCATATATGTTTGGTTTTGGAAGAATATTGGTTCTTCAAACCCAAATTATTATGTGATCAGCAGATTTATACACTGCAAGAACCTATATCAGCAAACTTACACATTAAAAAATTCCACAAACATTCTATATATGTTCGCCCATGAGAAAGAAGAGTGTTAGAATCTTCAACCACTTACAAACTATGCAGTTTCTAATAGCAATATCTTTAGTTTGTTGGCACCCACATATATAAAACCATAATTATTATTATTTACTATTTTTATTAGAATCTATCATCAGATTGTGTGAAAAAAAGAGTTGAGGATTGAGTCAGTGGAGTTTCACTTTCAGTGTCACTATCTCTCAAGTACACTCATTCAAGGGCAACTAACTGGCTTATTAGTTTTTTGTCTTTTATTTCTTGTTGAGATTCTTCAGTTTGAGGTCATAAAACCTTTGAAATAAATATTTTCACATTCATGACCACTTTTCACATGCTACTTTTGACGACTATTTTTTATAATAAAATGTTATATTTAGATCATAGTAATGAATATAAATAAATTTTTAAAATAAAATAATAATATACATAGATAGTTATAAAAATACGAAAGTTTTTGGTTTTACTGTTTTATTTTATTGAGTAGTGGTATGAATTTGATGAGTTTATTGTAATTTTGTATACCATAGAGTTGGATTTGGATAAAATTGTTTCTTCTTCATATAAATAGGATTTTTCTTTTCAGATTTTGATGTTACTTTTGGACTAATGAATTGAAAATTTTCATGTGAGAGGAAAATAAATAAATAAATAGGCAAAAGACTGATATAAATTTCTATGCCTTTAAATCTGGAGCCCAGTAAAAAATATATTTGCACAGATTGTTCCTTAACCTAATCCAGTTACAAGATTAGGTTGGATTATTGGATTTAATAATTTGAAAAAGATAATCAAGTATTAAAAAAACCTTCATAAGACGTATTTTTAATATTTCTTAATAAAAAATAAGATAACGACAATACTTAGAATATTTACATTAATAGTATTATATTATAAAATATAAAATTATTTTATAATAAGTTATTAAAAAAATATGATATATTTATTCAAAGGCTAGTTAAGTTGGACTAAATCTTGTTTATTTAATATTTAGGTTTAATAGTTTATTTTGTCCCTAGTTTTGGTGAGTTGTGTCAATTAGGTTCCTCCTTTTAAAAAAATGTCAATTGCATCCTCACTTGGTAAATTTTGTCTCAATCAAGTCTCTTCCGTTAATACTCCCAACGGCGTTAACTTTTTATTCTCTCTCTTCTGTTTCTCTGCAACGCAGCAGACCTTTCTGTCACTGCTATCTTTTCGTCCTTTTATGCAGTGATACTTCCAATTCCAATCCAAAAATACTTCCAATTCCAATGCAAAGCAAAATGCACAATCTCTATTTTTCCACCTCCATTATATCCCATTCGTTGATTATCCAATCCCAAAGACTCTTCTATTCTCTCCCACTCATTCTCCACCTCCATTTTCAGCAATCAATTCATCCATCAATATCTTTTATTCTCAACATCGTTGCCATCAATTAACACAATACACACAAATCAAAGAGAAAAAAATGGGAACAAGAAATTGATTGGGAGAAAGATGGTTGAATGGTAGTGCTAGGGTCTGCAAGAGCCACGACGTCAACGACATCACCGGTTATAGAGGGGTGGTGGCAAGAGGAAGCTTGCCTTGACGGTGTTCGTACATAGAAGAAATGGATGGAGAAGAAAACCCACATGCAGATGAAAAGAACACAAGGAATGAACGATTTCTGGACAGTGGAACGCAGATTGGGCCAAGCCTAAACCTAAGGGTTTCTTTCTTCTATCACAATCTCAGAAAAAATCAAACTTTTTCTTGTCTTTTTTTCTTTGGCTTTCTGGAAATTACGTGAAAGAGAATAAGACTGAAGAGGAATTTATAGAACACAAACATAAAGCCAAATAAGTTCGTCTGGTTTTCCTGTCTCCAGAGTAGCCACACCAACACACTATACTATGATATTCTCTCTCTTGAGCCTTCTCATTTTCATCTTGTTTTGTCTTTCTTCCTCTCTCACTAGAAGCAGTGGATGCATATCTTGAGGTTGAGTGGAGTGAAAGGACAAAAGTAACCCTTAGTTTTCTTAAATATGTCAAAGCCAAAGGTATTTATAGCTTTTTAAGAAGCAAAGACATGTCTCTGACTCTTCCAACCTTAAGCTTCTTTTCAGGTAAAAAAGACACTCTACCATGGGATTAGGAACTACCCTTGCAACCCTTTTTTCCAATTTATTCTCCAAAACTAAATTTAAATTTCGTCACGATTGAATTTCCAACATTTCCAACATGTGCATGCACTACAAAATTAATTTGTCAGGTTTGATTTCTATGCCCATAAACCAACATTGAACTGTTTACTAAACCCACCCCCTCATGCCCTTCATAAACTGAATCAGGACAAACCCCATGAGCAACTTCATAATCATTTTTCGGAGTTTTGTAGGAATCTTAGGAACATTTGAAACTTTCTGGAATTACCAAGGTAAGGGGAGCAAGCAGAAAATCTATTATGTGTTTGATTGAATGCGTTTCATATTACCTAGAAAGATAATAGCGGCATGCATGAGTTTTGTGGTTGGGGAGTGATTCTTCACACTATAACTGGGACGTACCAATGTTTCTTTTGTGGTACTCTACGTGTTATGTTTTTTTTACAGTTTGGAAATGTTATATATATAGTTGCACCTACATTGTGTGCTCTTGTGTATGTTGTGCGTAAGAAAAGGAAGGGAGAGAAAGAAGGAGTGTAGTTAGTGAGAATGAAAGAAAGAAGGAAGAGTGTTTTAGGGGTTGGCTTTCGGGTTGTAAGTGGAGTGAGATTCAGAGGGTTAACCATGGGGTGTGTGGTCTATATATATATATATATATATATATATATATATATATATATATATATATATATATATATATAGATTTGGGGTGCAGGGACGGTTGGGTGAGAAAAGAGAGAGTGAGGGAGTGTATTTTTTTAGTTTACGTAAATGGTAAAGGTGAAAGGGAGTTTATGAAGGGATAGGGACGTGAGGGAGTGTATGTACGTGAATATATGTTTATGCTTCTTTTTTTTTTATAAAGAAGGGAATTATGAATTTTACTTGCAGAGGGTTTCATGTGTGTGTGTGTGTGTGTGTGTGTGTGTGTGTGTGTGTGTGTGTGTGTATATATATATATATATATATATATATATATATATATATATATATATATATATATATATATATGGGAAGAAAAATTTTAGAATGGTTAGTAGCTTTCAGTGGAACCCGCGGGTTAACGAAAAAGAAATTTAAGAAGAAAGAAGGAGAATAGGAGAGGGATGCAGGGGCGTATGTTTATTATAGAATGTTTTACTTGTTTATTCATATGCTAAATGATGAAGAAAAAGTAACTTTTTTACGTAAATGAATTCATACTTTCCAAAGTAATGAAATAATTCACCAACCTATATTATATAATATTTTGTATCACTTTATTCAGATGTACAGAGAAAAAAGTACTGACAAACAGCTTTGCACAGAAAAGTAGAAGAGAGAGAAATTTTTTTTAACACCGTTTGTAAGTATTTAACGGAAGGAACTTGATTGACGCAAATTTTACCAAATGGGGATATAATTGACAGTTTTTTAAAAGAAGGAACTTAATTGACACAACTCACAATAACTGGGGACAAAAGAAGCTATTAAGCCTAATATTTATTAACTGGTTATTTAACTCAATTGTAATTAAGTATAAAAATAAACTCAATTTATAATGATCCGATAAACTCAAAGTGTAATAAACATTCCGAATGGAGTGTTTTTGTTTTGTCAGAAAAAACACATGCAAAATAGAAAAAGTAGCAGAAGTTTGTAAAGCAAAATGAAAGTGTGAATAGTAACTGTATAGGGATGATCAAAGCATTCAACTTTGTGGCCCATAAAGATATGGACCATGGCAGCACACAGACCTAAATCGAGAGGCCCAATTCGTTAATGCAAAATTGTAATACTCAAACATGAAATAATCTCATTCAGTTTAAACAATAAATAAATAAATAAAAATGGTTTGATTTTGAAAAATAATTATACTTACCTCAAGCGAACCAATTCCATTAACTTTTATATTATCATCACTGAATTGCAAATACAATTTTATTATATATACACTTAATTCCATTGATATTCTAAATCATTATTTACAAATAGTTGTTGTACACATTATATAATGGATTTTTTTATTCAGCTGTTAAAAAATAAATTTTAATTTTACAAAATTAATTTGTAAAATAAAATTTGCATCAATTATATATTATAAATTGTTTTTATCTTTAACGTGATACTTATATCCTACAATAACCAATGTTTTATATGTTTTCAAAATCAATAAGAAAGTTAACAATTCTTGAATGCTATGAATAGTTTGCTCCAATATAGGAAGTATTTTTCATTTACGTTATGGAAGTTTCTGGGCCATGCATATATTCCATTTATGAAGGCCGAAAAGATATATATCTTACCGTAGTTGTTCATGTTGATAAAGAAAAGCAAGAAAGTGTGAAAAGGAAAAAAAGGTTACTGAGGTACAGATTTATACGTAAACATGAGAGTGAAAAAGTGATATGGATGTAGGAGAATTTGAAGTGTGTGGACAGAAGCATTTGAACAAAAATTGAATGGTGGTGGTGTGGAACATTTTTCTGCAGAGAATAGGTTCGTCATTTTTACAGAAGAAGAAGAATCGGTGAAGTATTATGAAGCATGTGGGCACATTATGGGGCTGTAAGAGAAGAAAGGAAAAGATGTGTGATGTGTGATGTGTTGATGGAATTATGATAACCTCTAATTATGGCATCTTAAAGGCTGAAAAGTGCAAAGATGTTGGTTGCTTTCAAGAAATTGTAGGGCATAGGTGGCATAGATAGATATGTTGAACATGCTCCCATGGCTTCTCCAGTCATCCTATCACCAAGTATCAAAATCATCAAATCAAGTTTGGTTTCTTTTCCATCCACCAAGAAAGTTGGTTTGGTTCTTTATTATAACTAGACAATGCCAGTGGCTTTCAGATATCACACCATAAATTACATTCTGTATTTATGTTATTGTTCTTGTTTTGCTTTTTCAAACTGCAAAAGTCTCTCTTCTCGTATACTTTTAAACCTAACAACTATTTTAAGTTTTCGTCATTTTCGTTTTTATATTTTTTAACTTTTGCACTTAGGAAAATTAACCTAAAACTTTTTGTTCAACTTTATTTCAAGTTAGAGAAATAAAGGTAAAATTGAAAAAAAAAATCAAAATTTTAATTTAGTGAAACGGTATTAAGTTTCTAAATTTAACTATGCATTGTCATTTTTAATATTTTAGATATGCATTAATATTAAATTATACTGCTTTTTTAAATTTTGAATTGATTTTTTTTTTCAATTTTAGAAACTTAGGAGATAATCGTGGTACACTTTTTTTACATTAAAAATAATAAAATGATATATAGTATTTAATTATTTAATAATCAGACAGAAGAGCATTACCACCAAAATCCACAGTCATTTATTTTTAGAAAAAGTTAATTTTTTTTCTAGTAATTTTATTTTTTTACATTTATGTTTACTTTCATTTCGTTTTATCGATTTTTAGTTTATTATTATTATTATTATTTTGTGAAATAGGAACCATTAGCTTCACAAATCAAACTAAAAAGAGAATAAAAAACAGAGTAGAAAGTTTAAAAATAAAATAGAAAAGAAATAAAATTAAAAGTACTAATTTTACCTTTTATGTACTTAACCTTTACGCTATAGCATTTGCCTTCTGATGCTGAACAAAGTTATACACATTAATAGGACTTCTGCAACAAAAGCATAGACTAGCTAGCAAGTATCATATACTGTGAATATTTTTAAAATTAGGTAAATATAAAAATATTATCAAATACATTTATAAAATTAAAATTAAATATGTTTATCAATTAAGAAAAAAAAATAGGTTGAAAATATTTTAACTTTCAGAAAACAAAGGTATTGGTGATTTTAAATAATTTTAACATTATTCGAAAAGTGATATTATTAATGGCCCATGATATCCTTTAGGAGAATAAAGTTTCTTCTTATATATAAAAGTTTAACGTAATAATGAGTAAAAAAAATCACTTATATTTTTAACCCTATTTATATTTGAGTAAGATAAAACAACCCAAGATTGTCTCTTCTCTTTAACTTCTTTTTATTTTTGAAAAAATTAAGTAGATAATGAAAAATTAACTTAATAATTTTTTCTCCATCTGTAATAACTTTTAATTTTAGTCTTTACAAGTGAAATGTTTCCTTGTTATTTTTAATGCAAAAAGTTTATTCAATTTGTTAAAGTTAGCATAATTTTGGATTTATGGAATTGTTCTTTATGTGAGGATCAAAACACAGTCTTTTGTTTTTTATATAAAAATAAAAATAAAGTGTAAAGATTGTGAGGTTTGATTTATGTAAGGATTGAATTTAATGAGTTATTCATAGAGTTATGTTTTTGTATAAAAACAAAAATTAAGTGTATTTTCTTTTTGGCATGGGTTACTAAAAACAACCATTCCAATTTCTTTTTATTTAACTTCATCAGTTCAACATCAGCACAGTGGTGATTTTCACAAAAAGTGTGGATTGACTCAGACAATTTTTATGAGTATCTTTTATATAGAAATTAAAATAAAAAAAATTTACGATTGGGCTTAAAACATTATTTTGACTAAATAAAAAACATGCAAAAAATTATATTGAAATAAAAAACGTATATTATCCCCTAAACCCTATAATGTATATTATTATTTATTATGATATGATGCAGCTGATAAAAAAATATGATAAGATAGAAGAGGTATAATATATTGTTTATTGAATGGAGCAAATATATATGAAAATCAGAGGGCAAAATCGGGTAACAACGTAGAATAAAATTTTCTATTTTCTTCTAAAATGGCCTTAGTTATGTGCAAAAATATCAAACTATATACCTATGATATTTCTAGGGATCATATCATATACAGAAATTGCGTGTGTGAGATTCAGAATAGAATGTGTTTCTTCGTCACTTAGGTAAGTATCCTTTTGTTTTGAGTTTAGTGTTTTTTGGTGTAAAATTTCTTTTTAATTTCTAATCAATAATAGTCATATATTTTGTTTCTTAAAAACAAGATATATAGTTGTTGTGATTTACATAACTATTCAGACTACGACATATATGCTAACCAATATTTAAAAAGTATATATAAATAATTAATATACTTCTTTTTTTCTCGTCAACTATCCTATACCTACAAATTTAGTTCATTTGATAAAGTTTTGTTCAATAAAAAGTGTATTTATCCGATCAATAAATATACTAAATATTACATTTCAACAAAATTCATTAAGGTCTATTTTAAAATAATCCAAAATATATTTATCATGAATACATATTCACGTAATCGTAACCAATCTCACTAGTTTTATAATTTTGTTATTATTATCTACTTAAGATCCATTATCTATGTTAATCATATAAATATAATTTGTATTCTTTCGGAAATACAAACTCATTCTCGTACTCATTACTTTCTTTTCATAAATCCTAAAATTTTCTTATTGAATTGAGCGTTAATAAGTCTTTTTCAAACGAATCTTTCCTCATGTTCGAAACCCTCAAGAGTACACGTTAGATACTTCAAAGTCACTCAAATCACGTTACATGTTCGTAAGACCGCGCTTAGGACCTCGATAAGAACATTTGACGCCCATTGTAGGACCTTGATAAAACTTTTCCCTCGGTCTCACCTTTCAATGACCACCTAAAGTCAAGCCCAACTTTCTCAGGAGATGGAATCCAACCCGGTGATGACCATTAATATCAAATGCAAACGTTGATCTAACAGAATGAAGAACAATGCAAGTGTTATGATGTCGAGCTTGCAACCCTATGCACTTGACATCAAGTGAACCTTCGAAAACTCCAATAGAAGTTGACTAACCTAAAGAAAGAGAAATCACCTCCTCGACGTCGACCTAACTCTTAGGAAGAAGGTCCACATAATTTTCAGGCATAGCCCAACCTGCCAACACAGAAAGGTTCGCGTGAAAGTCGTGACTGATCCCCTTAACGTAAAACTCTAAGAGACCGTAGTAGGTCAACTCGACACAAAAGGAGGGAAGCCTACGGACGCTTCCCGCCTCTCCGAGCAAAAGCATGGTAGTCATAAACATCGCAGTTTATGCCAAGATGCATATCAAGGGAGTTCCAAGATTCAACCAGACATCCCAACAAGTGGATAAACAAACAAGAGCGTCAAGCATCCCGGGTACACGTCCAAGACTTCTGGGTCAAGATCGACTATATAGAGAACCTTCATCCCTTCATAACAAAAGTGGTTCACGCCTACATTTGGAAGGGAATTTTCATCAACATTAAAAAATATGACGAAATAACAGGCCCAACTACACATCTTAAGGCTTATCTAATCGAGATCAACAATATTATTCAAGATCAAATAGCTCTTTGAAGGTTGTTTCCTACCACCCTGGACGGGCCAACCTTAGACTGGTACTACACGTTGGCTTATCTAAGCATCATGTTTAGAGCCCAGTTTGATAATTGTAAGAGACCTACAACGTTGACAACCTTAAAGTACATAGAGTAAAGGGACAATGAAACCCTTAGGAATTTCATGGAGAGGTTTACCACGGTAATGACTACAATCTCGGACCTCACTCCATTTGTGATCATGCTCTCATTGATCTTTGGCCTATAGCCTAAATCCTTCTTAGACTCCCTCTTTACAAAAAGAATTAGACAACACTAATGATCTCAAGAAATGTGCGACTGAATACATGACCATTGAAGAAAACAGGTTAAAGAGGACAAAGAAGTCCAACATACCAGTAAGAGGGAATACCAGAAAGAATAATGATTAAACTACAGTTTGGTACCACCAATCCAGTCCCTTAAATGCCAACAAGGACATCATACTCAAAGAAGCATGCAACTTGGAGCTCATCCAGCTCCCTTAGCCATCCCCGAGCCTTGTCTGCCTTCTCCCGAGGCTGACCCCAATTAAAAGTATTCCTACCGCTAGAGCATAAGGCACACCACTAAGGAATGTTTCTAGCTAAGAGATCTCATTGAAGAGCTGATCCAATCCGGTGCCTTGACCCATTTCATTAGTAGGGAAATAAAGGTCGAGGTAAAGGATGTGACAACTTTTGGGGTCGAGGTCGGGGTAGTGGAAAAGGCAGTTTTACAGGATGAGTTCAAGGATAACCAGACCAAAACAACATGGTCCTCCAAATCCTAAGGCCTGAACCCATCTAACACCAATACCCTACTTTAGCTGATTGTAATTGAGCAACCTGCCTTATAAAGATAGAGCCAAACCTAGGGGAGCAATGCAATCATGTCAGCTAACATTTCCAAATCACTAAAGTTGACCCAAAAGACAAACACCTTTGACCTCAACGTCAGGATCAAGTTTCCAAATGATAGGCGATGTTCTTTCAAATATAACACTCCCTATCCTTGACAAGAGACAACCTCCAGGCCGAGCTTGACCTCATACTTTTTATTGTTAAACATTTCAAGGATGTACGCACCATTTTCTTAATTAAAGATGTATTTCGAGAATGTGTGTAATCTTTTTCCTTCCCCCAGATTTTATCCCTAAGTTGGGTTTTGCTGGGCAAGGTTTTAATGAGGCACATCATCATTAAAGCCCTCAAGGCGAGATACTGGGTTACTTCAACAAGTAACATGATCAATAAAGCCCTCCAAACAAGGCATTTAGTTACTTCAACAAGTATAATCATTAATAAACCCCCTAGGCGAGACATTGAGTTACTTCAACAAGTAACATCAATAAAGCCTCCAGACGAGATACTGAGTTACTTCAACAAGTAGTACAATCAATAAAACCATTCAGGTGAGACATCGAGTTACTTCAATAAGTAACATTATCAAAAATCCCTCCAAGTGAGGTGTCAAGTTACTTTAACGAGTAACATGATCAATAAATCCCTCTAAACGAGACATCGAGTTACTTTAACAAGTAACATCATTAATAAAGCCCTATAGGCGAGACACCAAGTTACTTCAATAAGTAACATTACTAATAAAGCCTTCAGGCGAGGCTCCAAGTTACTTCAACAAGTAACATTATCAAAAATGCATTCTAGACAAAACACCAAGCTATCTAAAATGAGGAAAGCCCTCCAAGCGAGACATCGAGTTATATAAACAAGTAACAAAGAGTCCTCCAAGCAAGGCACCTAGCCACTAAAATAGATAACGACTATAAAAAGTCCTTGAAGGAGGTACCAAGATATTCGAGTAAATGCAAAACAATTCAAGCACAACCAAGGTACAACGTACTTGGGCCAAAAACACTTGTTCATTAATATTCAAATCTTTTACGAAAAAGTACTACATGATACACAAGAGGAATAAACAAAAATACAAAAGGCCTTATACTAGTAATCCTAATTTTTTACTTCAGCGACAACCTCCTCAACAAGGACCTCTTTAGTAACAACTCCCTCTACAATAGCCTCTACATGTTCATCGACCTCGAGAGTTTCCTCCAAATTGGACCCAAGGACATTTTTGACAATGTCTTTATCCACGACGAATTGCCCTAAGTCCAAGATGAGACTAAAGAACACGACTTGCTTTTCACCTTCTCAAAGCATGCAACATAGGCCACTAATATACTAGTGATGAAGTTGGTGTTCTTCTCATCAAGACAAATAACTTCAACCTCGAAGCCAACAATCCTCTCATTCAACTGAACCAACTCCCTCTGAAGGGGTCTTAACACTCTTCTCGACTGTTTCGACCTTTGTTGCCAAGGTCATCTTCTCGTCCTTTAGCTACTAAAGTTTAGAAATCAACTAAAAAATACGACTAAAGCTTTGCCAACCCGATATCTTTGCTCGTTAGCTTTTGACTTACCTTCGTATACAAACCGACCGAGTTATCTCTCTAGGTCTTCACCTGAGCCACCTTCCCTTGAAGGACTTTGAAGTTCTCCCCAGTCACCTTTAGTCAAGTCACTTCCTCCTTCAATGTGGTAAGTTAATCATATTTCTCCTTAAGCCTCTTCTTGCTCTTGTCCAAGCAGGCCAACCCAACCTTTTTCCTATCAACCTCGAAGAGTTGGTCATCCATTTCTTCAACATAAAGATTCATCATAAATCTCCCATATACCTCGTCAACAAACAACATTTATAATAATTATGTGTTATCTAATTAACGTTTATTGTTATTTTTGTCAATAATTTTGGAAAATTTTAGACCAATACCAACTAATTATTAGTTGACATTTCTTAGTTGACATTAATAAAAAAAATCTATAAAATAAACTTCACAAAAAGTGTCACAAAAGTAATCTAAAGCGGATCTAAATAGTTGTGGTAGATGTCAAATCAAAACAATATAACCAACGTGATCAAGAAAAAAAATGTTAATATCAATAAAAAGATACCGAGAAACTTTGACAGAAAATTAAATTAATATTAACAGAAAATATCAAAAATATTGATGACGTTTTAATCATTAACTGTATGATATTTGAATAATTATTTGTATTTGGTGGATAACTAAAATGATTTATTTAACTAAGAAAAATTAAAATTTAATAAATTTTAGTAATCCTATTCATATAAAATATTTAAAAAATTAAATAATTTAAAAATAATATATTTAAATGTTTTATAGACCGTGAAAGTAGCTGTTCAAGGCAAGATTAAATTATTATATGTTTAAATTCAAAATTTAATGTGAAAATACAAAATATTGCACATATATGCTACTTTTTTTTTGGTGAGGTTGCTTGTGTGTACGATTATTAATTCTCACCAGGTAACAATAAAAAGAAAATTATTATTATGGTATTAGTTTAGGAAGGAGTCAAAACGAACCATGAAGTAAAGTTTCATAAACATTTATTTCTTCAAGAGACTAAAGTGTCTGAATTTCAATCTTTCCCTTTGAGATTAAATTGGTAATTCACTAAAATATAATTTGAAGTTTAATCATATATATGAACTATAATATAATTAGAGAAGTATTTAAAATATTTTGCCCAATATATTGTACCGTCTAATATTAATTATAATTTTTAACGGTGAGAGAAAAATATAAGTATTTGATAATTACTAAAGATGAAAAGGCAAAATTTAATAACCATTTTCATAAATAAAAAAAAAAATCTATGAAATGACCTTTGGGGTTTAAATAACATGTTGAACTAGCTTAAATAACATGCAATAAATAAATAGTCACTATTGAACTACATTTATATTTATATATAAGATCATCTACAATTTTCTTTAAGCTCTTTCAAAATATAAGAATATTATTCTTACAGGTGAAAATACGCATTCTGTTACAGTTTTATCTTGGTTTTATTACTTGGTTTAGAAACTGGGAGCTAGCACAAGCACAAACACTATAAAACCCACTGCAACAACTTTGTATCCACGCACTGAAAGGAAGAGAAAGAAAAAAATTATCTGCAAAGAGTCTCTGCTGAAAGTTTTGGTTTCTTGAGGATGTCGTCACTCTCCGATCTTGTTAACCTTAATCTCTCCGACTCCACGGAGAAGGTGATCGCCGAGTACATATGGTTAGTGCTTGTTTTTTCCTACACTCACACGTCCTCTGTTTCCCCTGCACGTCAAAATCACCATTGCGATGTAGCATCATATCTTCACTCACTATTGCTTCTTCTATTTTCTCCACGTTTAGGGTTGGTGGATCTGGCATAGACATGAGGAGCAAAGCAAGGGTAACTTACTCACCCTCTGCACCAAAAGAGAAAAAAAAAACTTTATTTGATTTTGTCTGATAATTTTTTTTTAGTACTTTTTTTTTAAATATATTTTTATCAGGCATATGTTGAACTACTGATTAAAACTGGAATATGTAAAAATATGTTTTGTTATGATTTTTAAATCTGTTTTTATGGACTTTTATTTTTTCATTAAAAAAGATTCTGCTTTTAATTACTCAATCACCATCTCTCTTTTGGACTGTTTAAGCAGTATCTTGAGAACACTGGTGGGTTATGTTTTTAATAAATGATTTTCGCGTAAAGCATGCAACTGATTGATTTTCCTAAAACTTTGCTTTATATTTTTCAAATTTTAATAGTATTTGTTTTTACAGTGTGACCATACTCTTCGTTAGTTATTTTTTAAAATTTATTTTAAACTGTAGAACTTATCGGTGGTTTACAGATTTTTAAGAAAACTAAGTACAAATTGCAGAGAAATATGAAAAGTGTATGGATTTATCTCAGTTTTATTTATTTTTTGCTGGTTGGTAATGATGAATTTGGATTTTAGACTCTGTCTGGACCGGTTGAAGACCCTTCGAAACTTCCAAAGTGGAACTACGATGGTTCCAGCACAGGTCAAGCTCCTGGGCAAGATAGTGAAGTTATCTTATAGTATGTATCTGTTTTTTTTCTTTCTTTTTTGCTTCATTTTCTGGCAATTTTGTACTCTTACATGTTTAAGATTGGTTATTTTCCAAAATGTTGTCATTAATGTTGAGTATCTTAATCAATACAACAGCCCACAAACAATTTTCAGGGATCCATTCAGGAGGGGTAACAATATCCTGGTATGTTTCATCTTGTCTACTGTTTAATCTGTCATGAACACGTCTTTCATCACTTAAACTTGTTTCCATGGTGTAAACATTTTATAATATCTTACAATTGTAAACGATTTCAGGTTATGTGTGACGCTTACACTCCTGCTGGGGAACCCATCCCTACCAACAAGAGACATAATGCGGCAAAGATATTTAGCCATCCTGATGTTGTTGCTGAAGAACCCTGGTAGAATATATCTTTTGTGAATTCTTTGCAGTTTCTGATGAGCTTTTACTATGATTTTATTCTTTTTTTTCTCGAATAAAACGTCACATTATGATCTCCAAACAGGTATGGCATCGAGCAGGAATATACCTTGTTGCAGAAAGATGTTCAGTGGCCTGTTGGATGGCCTCTTGGTGGTTTTCCTGGGGCCCAGGTGAAAATTCCTTTCTTCAATCTTTCAAATTGAAGATTTGTTGCCGGTGTAGATTTCCATGGGTATAAAGTTTGTCCGTTGTGACATTCATTATTAACAAATAATTAAGCTTTTAATTAATAATGTACACATTTTATTGATGACTTTTGATGAAAGGTTATTAACTTTTGAAACTAACTTAATCTTAATCGTCTTTTTTGTCGCTGGCTTTTTTATGCTATAATTCACTTTTTAACGGTTTGATAATGACTTATGGCTTCATGCATTCTCTGTATTTTTTTTCTCGCTCAACAGGGACCGTACTATTGTGGTATTGGTGCTAACAAGGCTTTCGGGCGTGATATTGTTGACTCCCATTACAAAGCATGTCTTTATGCTGGCATTAACATAAGTGGAATTAATGGAGAAGTGATGCCTGGTCAGGTAAGTTGAAATATATTCATAAATTTTTTTACCCTTATATTTCATATCCTTTTGTTTTTTTTTATCTAATGTATTGTTGTTTTACAATTTCAACTCTCTTAAATCAATTATTCTTCATGATGGGTAGTGGGAATTCCAAGTTGGTCCATCGGTGGGCATCTCTGCTGCTGACGAGTTATGGGTTGCCCGTTACATTTTGGAGGTACTTAAGACTTCAGTAGCTACAAATTGGTCACCACTAGTTTCTTAAAATTATTTCAGTAAATGTTTTCTCTCTGTATTGCCAGAGAATAACTGAGATTGCAGGAGTGGTACTTTCCTTTGATCCTAAACCGATTCAGGTGAACAATACTAATCCGATTTGAATTTATATTCTACTTACATTTTTGTCCCTCTGTAGCCCACAAAAATTGAGGTCATCTTGACTCTATATATAATCAAAACATACGGTTAAAATTAGTTTTAAGTAAATTAACATTGAACATGTATATACACTCCTTTTTGGTCTATGCTTATTGATTTTGGTTATGCTCTTACAACAGGGTGATTGGAATGGTGCTGGTGCTCACACGAATTACAGGTAATCATGGTTACTTACAGTAAGGGTAGTTAGTGATTAACATACCATAATGTCACTTTACTTTATGCTTGCAAGTGGATGATATGTATATATAATGTTGCAGTACCGAGTCCATGAGAAACGATGGTGGCTATGAAGTCATCAAAAAAGCAATCAGCAAGTTGGAAAAAAGGCACAAGGAGCACATTGCTGCTTACGGAGAAGGCAATGAACGTCGTTTGACAGGAAAACACGAGACAGCGGACATGAACACCTTCATATGGGTAAGCCATAAACCAATATTAAGGAAACAAACTTGTTTAAACTTGTAGAGGTAATCACATGTATGATGTTTTACTAGTGTTTTAAATATTAAGTTATTGAACTAATAGTAAAGTTTTATTTTTGTAGTAGTAGTTTATTGAATTGTTAACGAAACAAGGCAGAAAATGAAAAGATTGAATGTTATTATGTTAATGTATTGATGGCGGTGTTGATGTGGGAATGCAGGGTGTTGCGAACCGTGGTGCTTCAATCAGGGTAGGGAGGGACACAGAGAAGAAAGGGAAGGGATACTTTGAGGATAGGAGGCCTGCATCTAACATGGACCCTTACGTCGTCACTTCCATGATTGCTCAGACAACCATTCTTTGGAAACCATAAGCAACCTAAAAACACAACCACAAAGGGCTTCTGCGATTTAGGATTATCAATTTGTTCATTTCTGTTCTGTGTGCGCTCTTGTTTTGTGACCAGCTTGCCTGATGTTAGGCATTGTTGCTTCCTTCCCTCAATGAACGTTTTAAGTTTTAGAATAATAATGGTATGGCTTTCAAGTATTTGTGTTATGTTGTTCGGTTCGAATTTCTTTTCGTGAAGCATTTCGGGTTTCTGTTTGACCAAACAAAGTGCATGCGCATCTCTATCTCTGCGTCTGTCTAAAATGTCTGTTGATCGATACTGCAACGGCTTTTCAAACTCAACTTTAATAACTGTACATATCTTATGTGTTTCAAACTCAACATTGTTTTGTAATTGAAAAAAAAAAATCCAAGGGACCAACTTAATAAGAAGGAGACAAGAAAAAGAAAAGGTTAAAGTGAATATATGCTTACAATGGTCATTTTTAACTAAGGTTCTAACATGATTCGGGATTACAACGTACACGATTAACAACTCTGATTTGTAGCATACCAAAATATATTAAAATAAATAAAGTTCATGTCTCTTAAAGCCAAAGTTCACGAAACCAAACAGTAACAGAACATGTATTAAGAAAGCCCCAAGATTGAAATTCGCTGTGTTTCATGTCTTTTTTTATTCAAATCAAAATATGATAAAACGTAATAGAAGAGTATCTCTACTTCTATAATTACTTTTCATATAAAACTAACCATGATATCATTAATAGTTGATTATGAAGTGACAGATAGAATATAGAGAGGTGTACACGCGTCTTAAAACCGTGTTAAGAAAGTATAGCCTTCACGAGTGTGCATGTATTCTGTTATCTGAAGCTGCTGTGCTGATTGGTTTGGTCCCGAGGGAACAACTTTCTGATAATTCTTGGAGCTTGGTTATGCAGATCTTGGATCTTGGTGTGCTTAGGAAGCAGTTCCACCAGTGTTCTGACTGTTCTGAAGAAGAATTTCACATTCCAATGCAAAAAGTAAGATGAACTTTAATAAATTCCCCCAAGGAGTGCAAACATACATGCAGAAAGGTTATTTTTTGAGATTGGTGTTTCCGTACTTAGCATCTTTTCAAATATCCCATTGTCAAAACTTTGTTGTTTTCCTTTTTGGGGCCAAAAACATTTATATATATATATTAAAGTGGTCCGTTTAATCGACAAATCTACCGTGAATTGGGTTTAATCAATTTCTTTTGGGTTGACCAGTGGATGGACCAACTATTTATTAGCCTGTCTAAGAGGACTGGGGTGGGTTTATGGGATCTGTTTTGATGGCCTAGTTAAGGTCTTTTCGCCTTTGACTTTATACAAATTTTAATTTTTTTACACATATATAATGTTTTAAATATTCATCTACAGTTTTCTTTTGATTTTATTAACTTTAATATTTTTAATAGTAGTTTTTGTTTAATTTATTGTGATAGAAATAATAGTATGGCTTTTACTGCAAAAAAAAGTTAAAGAAAAAAAGATACGTTTTAAGTTAAATTAATTTGAAGAGATTACATTTAGTAAACTTAGTATTATTATTATTATTATTATAAAAGAGATATTTGAAAACTACTTCAACACACATAGAAAGGTAATTTACAAATCAACAATGTAGAAATAATATTTATCAACTTCATTCCAGAACATATAATATATATATATATATATATATATATATATATATATATATATATATAATAACAAAAATATCTTCTAATTACATGACAATATATAATATCTAAAAGCCAAAGAGTAATATAATTTTATTACAAGTGTTAAAAAAACTAGTTATGAACACCATGCTTCTAATAAAAGTATAGTTAATTATTTGTTCTGTTGTGATATACACATGTCCTCCTTTACTTAGAATTTTTTTTCCTCAATTATTTCATTTTAAGTTTTTAACAGGGCAGGTCAAATGAATAAAAGTGAATATGTGACATTTTTTTGTCTCATTACTATATATGTGTTCATAACATTTTTCATGACCTTTGTATCATTTCTTTATATCATTATCTCTCTAACATTCATTTCATTTTTATATGACATTCATATCAGTTTTATGTGTTTCATGTGTCATTTTTATATGTTTTATTCATCATTTGTATATGAACTTCATGTTACTTTTATATGACTTATGTGCTTTATATATAGTCATTACTCTAAATGTTTTGAGGAAGTCTTAATATTTTGATATGTTTAAAAGTATGGTTTGATACATCAATACATACATAACTAGTCCATTTGTTCATTTCTCAACTAGATTGAAGTGTGCAACTAACAAAATTACTAACCTAATTGGTAAACAACCAATATTATATGTTTAAGAACTTGTTTAATTGTCCATTTACATAATTTTATAAATAAGCAACAATATAGTTTGTAAATCAAATAAAAATTAAGTAATATGGTATGTAAATGGTTAATATGTTTAGTAAAACTTTCACAAGTAAGTTTATTATTAAGAATGTGAGGTCACAGCACATTTCTTTTATCAAATATAAAGAAATAACAATAATATTATAAGTGTTCATAGAATAAATAGAATAAATAAGCTAGACAAAAATTAAAATAAACTTATTTATTATTTATACGTTATTTCAATAATTAACTAGAGCTTTTTATGTGTAAAAAGAATACTGACTTGGACACCAAAATTTTGACTTGCTAAAAGCAAAATTGTTTTCAAAGAGATTTTATTTTTTTAGTTTAATACTTATCTCGGTCTCTCGGTTGGTTAAATATGATAAAAGTTGTCCTACTTTTTTTTTTTTAAAGTTCACAGACTTCTCATATTATGTAAAAACGGTTTATATTTAGTCTTTTTTGCATAAGGCGTTAAAAATGCTAACGACAGAATTGCTTCAATGGCCAAAACTAAATGAATTGTCTAGATTATTATTATGTGACACTCTGAAAAGAATTGAGGTGTCAATTTTAAAAATAAAATTTAATAACATGGATTACTTATAACACAAGGTTAAATGGAATTAGCTTTAGGTTAAAATCGATTCGCGATTTGGAGCTTGAGGTTGAAAATTCTGTTAAAATTGGTGTTGGAATTGGGTTGATGGTTTGCACAATAATGGAAAATTTAACCAATATTATTACAAGATTTTCTGTGCCACCACCTAAATACACCTAGCCTTCACGTTCATGGCACATTCATGGCTTTTTAATGAAACTACCATCCCATTTCTCTCCCTCCATTGTCAAAGACTCAGAATTTGCAGAAGAATCTTAACTATACATATAGGAAATTTCACTAGGAATCTTTAATACGTGTTGGAAAGAACAACCTTATTTCAAAAGAAAGACAATGGTAATTTTGCCTTTTCCATTTACCATTCCGGTCTTTGTAATTTGCACGAATCAATCCCTCTATGTCTCACGCAAGGAAAATGTTATTTGGACAACGAAATTTTGACACACATTTAACAACGCCACGTGTCAGCTCTGTATTGGATAAATGATTTGAAAATAAAACAGAGAAAGGGTTACGGGACGAGGGGTATTTTGGGATTTCCAGGGTAAAATTTAAAGAATTGGGTTTGGGCGGTTTAGGGTGGGAAAGAAGTTCGTTCAACCCTTCCATCTTGTGTCTCGCTCTCTCGCTCTGTCGTTCGTCTTCGAAGCTTCCATCTTCCCTGTCGTTGTCTCGCTCTCTCGCTCTATCATTTTTACTTTGTGTTAATCTCACTTATAATGACAAAAGTAGTGATTGAAAAATGAACGCAGCATTATAATAAGAATTTGAAAAGTACGAGACCATTTTCAGTAAAATTAATGGTAATTAATGGGAAGGAGTTGATCAAATTCTGAGTGGGGAGATGGGTGTTGGTCATTGATGTAAACGCAAGAAGTGTGGAGTGACCCGTGATGAGTAGGGGGACGAAGTAGTGCAAGGGATGAGTCAGAGTGTTGAAAAAATGGTCTGGTAATCGTTTACAGAATCCTGGTAAACGATTACCCGAGAGAAAATTGGATTTTGTACATAAAGTCCAACACAGGTAGTCAGCCAGGTGAACAGGGGTCACCATTGGAAAAAAGCTGAGTTTTAGGCAGTTGTGCACCTGTTTTAGGCAGTTGTGCACCTGTCTAAGGCTGGTCCAGGTGTTTCAGTGGTGGGAGAGGGTGGTTGGTGATGTGATGTGAGTCCAAGGAGTGTGGGGTGACCCCTCATCAGTTGGAGGAGCAAGCTCTGCAAGGGATTTATTGACCAAAAAACCATACAAGTGAATTTAAGGGTCATTACTGGTTGGGAGGTTATGTTTGATGACCCCAAGAAGTGGGGAAGAAGTCATTCTTACTGAGGGGACCAAGTTGGACAAGTGCAGAGCTAATCTGCAGAAAAAACATTGTCGTAATCGTTTACAGTGGCCTCGTAAACGATTACACAAGAGAAATCACTGTTTTGTACAGAAAGTTGAACTAAAGTAGTCAGTTATAGTGTCCTGGGTGATCATTGGCAAAAACTGTTAATTTAAAGCACAAGTCCACTTGTATTTACTTGGTGTTGGTGTTTGACTGGTGGTAGAGGGTGGTAGGTGATGGGAGGTGACCCCAAGAAGTGGGGAAGAAGCCATTCTTACTGAAGGGACCAAGTTGGACAAGTGTAGACCCAATCTGCAGAAAAAACACTATGGTAATCGTTTACAGTGTCCTTGTAATCGATTACAGTGTCAAAAAAGGTGTAAACATGATTTCTAAGGCATAATTTAAAAGGTCTTTGAGTATAGATTCCTACAAAACACGAATCAACTCATTTGGAGTTCGGTGGAGAAAGTTATGAGCAAAAGAACAAGCAAAGGTCAGAGTTGGCAAAAATATATGAAACGCTAACTTGAAAGAATAAACTGTACCAACTCAGATGTCCAAAAAATACAAATTAGTAGTCATTGGAAAGATTTTTGAGTCTAGTTTCTAATAAAAAAAGAATCACATCATTTGGAGGTCGGTGGGAAAAGTTATCAGTAAAATAGCTAGCAAAGGTCAAAGTTGACAGCATTTTATCTCACCCAAGTTGCTCATCTCATAAACATTGTTTTTTTCCTCCATCATGGGGTGCCAAAACATCACTTCCCACCACTGAAACACCACGACCAGCCTAAGAAAAGTGCAAAAGTGCTTAAAACTCACCTTTTTGGCCAATGGTGACCCCTGTTCACCTGACTGAGTACCTGTGTTGGACTTTCTGTACAAAATCCAGTTTTGTCTCGGGTAATCGTTTACAGTGTCCTTGTAATCGATTACAGTGTCAAAAAAGGTGTAAACTTGATTTCTAAGGCATAATTTGAAAGGTCTTTGAGTATAGATTCCAACAAAACAAGAATCAACTCATTTGGAGTTCGGTGGAGAAAGTTATGAGCAAAAGAACAAGCAAAGGTTAGAGTTGGCAAAAATATATGAAACGCTAACTTGAAAGAATAAACTGTACCAACTCAGATGTCCAAAAATTACAAATTAGTAGTCATTGGAAAGAGTTTTGAGTCTAGTTTCTAATAAAAAAGAATCACATCATTTGGAAGTCGGTGGGAAAAGTTATCAGTAAAATAGCCAGCAAAGGTCAAAGTTGACAGCATGTTATCTCACCCAAGTTGCTCATCTCATAAACATTGTTTTTTTCCTCCATCATGGGGTGCCAAAACATCACTTCCCACCATTGAAACACCAGTACCAGCCTAAGAAAAGTGCAAAAGTGCTTAAAACTCACCTTTTTGGCCAATGGTGACCCCAGTTCACCTGACTGAGTACCTGTATTGGACTTTCTGTACAAAATCCAGTTTTGTCTCGGGTAATCGTTTACAGTGTCCTTGTAATCGATTACAGTGTCAAAAAGGTGTAAACTTGATTTCTAAGGCATAATTTGAAAGGTCTTTGAGTATAGATTCTAACAAAACAAGAATCAACTCATTTGGAGTTCGGTGGAGAAAGTTATGAGCAAAAGAACAAGCAAAGGTCAGAGTTGGCAAAAATATATGAAACACTAACTTGAAAGAATAAACTGTACCAACTCAAATGTCCAAAAAATACAAATTAGTAGTCATTGGAAAGATTTTTGAGTCTAGTTTCTAATAAAAAAAGAATCACATCATTTGGAGGTCGGTGGGAAAAGTTATCAGTAAAATAGCCAGCAAAGGTCAAAGTTGACAGCATGTTATCTCACCCAAGTTGCTCATCTCATAAACATTGTTTTTTTCCTCCATCATGGGGTGCCAAAACATCACTTCCCACCACTGAAACACTAGGACCAGCCTAAGAAAAGTGCAAAAGTGCTTAAAACTCACCTTTTTGGCCAATGGTGACCCCTGTTCACCTGACTGAGTACCTGTGTTGGACTTTCTGTACAAAATCCAGTTTTCTCTCGGGTAATCGTTTACAAGGATGCTGTAAACGATTACCAGACCCTTTTTTCAACACCCTCACTCATCCCTTGCAGAGTTTGCTCCTCCAACTGATCAGGGTCACCCCACACTCCTTGGACTCACATCACATCACTAACCACCCTCTCCCACCACTGAAATTGTCCTTCAAATTAACTGGTTTTGACATTGGTCACCATGTTATCCAAAATGACCACTCAAACACCAACATCTTACAAACAAGCCTGCAACTTACGAGACAAAAAAATGACCACATTCTGAAATCCACAAACTCACAACTCATAATAACAATGGTAGTGAATAAATAAAATATGAGACCAATTCAAACCAAAACTCAAATTTTATTTCATTGCACTAAATCGGATACATTAAACTTTGTTTTCTTAATCTATTTACAATGATTACAATTATCATTACTTTCCAAATAACATTTTCCATCAACTAAAATACACAGATTTATTTTGCCTTCTTGCCTTCTCTTCAGCCAATTGTGCCTCCAAATTTGCAACCCTCCTTTTAAGTTCTTCAATTAGAAATTATTGTTCCTCTAAGGCACGCATAAAAATTTCTCTGCGAATTCTTTTTTGTTTCTTCTTTCCTCTTGGTTTAGCATCCTTTCTCGTCTGTCAAGCGTTCGTTCAAAGTACATATATACTTTGTCGAAAAAGAGTGACGAACACTCAACTGCATAAACCAAAATAAATTCATCAAAACAACGAAACCCAATAACCCAAGAACCACAACACAAGGATACGAACCCCAAACCTTAACCCAAACCAAATAAGCATGATACGAGATGCCCAAACCGAATAACTAGGCTACGACATGGAATGGAAAACCACTTACCTTCGTCGTCGGACAATCGTCACCGGAACTTGCCACTCCGCACGATAACAGGAAACGAAACTGGACGGAGACAACACCACACACACAGAACAAAGTGAAGCGCCACGAAACGCGACCTTCGACCTTCCAAGAGAATGCACCTTCGTTTCCAATGGAACAGAGAAAGGGCTATTTTCGGAATTTCAGTAAAAATAAGGGTTACAGACTTCCGTTTCGTAGGTTTTAAAAAAATTTTATTTTTAAAACAAACCAATCAAACAACGACACGTGGCGTTGTCAAAATGCGTTGTTGGAATATCGCGGTCCCTCACGCAAATATGTTTTCTCAAATTCATACAAAATCATAAAAGCAAACGAGCAAATAATAAATTCACCCTCACATTTCTCTGAAAAAATACATACATATAAAAACAAAACACAAACTAAGTGGTTCCTAAATATTTCATAGATTAAAACTATAGGTGATTGTAACTGACCTGAAAGTTAATCCGAATCTTAAGAAACTTTTTTTGTAAACATATTAATATTTAAATGTAATTTTATGAATAAGCATGAGGAATTCCATGAAAATTTCTCACACATATACACGGATGCAACTAGGATGAGGAATTTTTAGCCATTGGATTAGGGAATATGTTGTGCAGGGCAGGTGTCAAGCTTTTGAACATAGAATGACAAGGGAAATGACACGTACATCTGAAAAGAGATCTGAAAGAGAGAGAAGCGGCATTGTTTGCAATTTTGTTTCTCCATTTTTACATTATTTATTCTACACATACTCTTCCTCTCAACCCATACTATTTCCTCTCAAATCTTTCTCCGAAACTCCAACTTTGGCTACGCCTGCAAAACCAACAAAAGTTTTCATTTCCAGATTTTGAAACTTGGCTCAAAGAAAAACATCCTCGTGGTAATTGCCTATATTTCTGTGTTTCTTTTTACTTGGACCTATTTGGAGTTTTTCTGATGACAAGAAAAAAAGTGCCCATGATTTTAACATAGATTAACAAAATAAAAAATTTGAAATTGTTATATGCAGAAATTAATTTTATTTTTTATTTCTGAGAATTGTTCTAGTTTTTTGTTTGCGAGGCTTGCTCCAGTTCATGGTTGCTTCTCATACGTGCATGCAAGTGAACATTACACTCAAGCCTTTAGTGGCTTGTAATTTACCGATTAATTTTTCGATCATTTTTTATTTTCTGTGTGAAATTTTTGTTGTTTTGAAAGACTAAAAGCAACAATTAGGTCTGTGTTGGACACAAGCTTCTGGGCTCTGGACCATTGGTTTCCGGGAATTTTTCTTCCTGCATTCCATGACTTCTTCTACACCTCCACTGGTTTAAGAAGACAAATATACCCTTAATATATGACATCTCAAGACAAAAATACCCTTACTATATGACATCTCAAGACAAAAATATCTTTGATATCTGACATCTTCTACTCTGCATTCCATGTCCATTATCTGAATTTTACGTAAGATATGACTTTCGAACTGTTCTTAGGAGTTTTTGTATTTAAAATGACTTTTTGGTTTAATATTTCCAAAAGATTTTTCAGACACCCATTAAGAATAAAACAATCCTTTAATAACTCAAAATAAATTATATTTATTTTATTTTTTAATTTAAAATTCTAATATATATTATTATAGCATTAAAGTGAATAGTAAGGTGGGTGCATTTCTTTAGGGTTGTTAAAATATTATTTTTGTATAACATTTATGTATATCTTTGGTTCCTAACTTGGAAGTTATTATAAGAAGGAGGAAAAATGGTAAATTAATTAACAATGTTAATATTAACATTAGTAATGCAATAACAACCATATTAAATAAATCAGAGTAAGTGAAAGTGAGCTTTCTCACCAAACCTGTGATATGAAATGTATCAAGACACGAAAAAAAGTATTATATATATGTATGTTTGAAGAAACCCTATTAAAACCAAACATAAAAATATTTGATTTGTATGTGTGAACATTTTTCAGAAACATGCATGATGATTTTCTTTTTGAAACGCATGATAACATTTGTAAATTGTTTTAACATATCAGAGATCACACTGTAAAGCCCCAACCTTGTATCGAAACAGTGGTACAAGGGAAGAGAAAGAAATTATAGTTCTGTGCTAAAATTTTGTATTGAAGATGTCGTTACTCTCCGATCTAATCAACCTTAACCTCTCCAACACTACTGAGAAGGTGATCGCGGAATACATATGGTTAGTGTCTCATCTCTCTTTTCTTACTACATATTTACATCCCATGCACGTGTAAACAAGGGTTGCAATATGGCATGTCTCTATACGTTCTTATGTGTGCATGGATGTACTGATAAGATTTTTTTCTTTTTCTGTAGTAATAAGTTTAACAACAACTCTAGTGTATTCCTAGAGATTTATGCAATTCACGTTAATTATATCTCTGACTAACTTACATTAAAGATTTTCATAAAATAGTGTTTAACAAAATGTATTCAAGATTTATATTTATGAAAATAATTTTAACTTCAGAAATCAAAATTGTTGGATTGAAACAACAATTATGAGAAGAAGTATGTCAGGTTGAATTTCTCATATTCCTTTTTACTGTGCTTTTCTAATTATATATATATATATATATATATATATATATATATATATATATATATATATATATTCAATTTCAGTACTTCAGTGTTATTAGAAAATAACTATATAACATTTAAAAATAAAATCAAATCATCAACACTGGATAAAGAATCAGAAAATGTTAGGTTCAAAAGATCAACAACTATAATAATGATGGTTTTCCTTTTACACTATTAATGGATTTAGGACAAAAAAAAAGAGAGCAAGTATTGAATCTTCTTCCTAATTGATTCAGGCTTCCTTCGTCTCCTCCCTTCGTGTTCATCTCCCAAAATTACTCTCAAAAAAGGCTGAACAAAATAAAGTACAACAATTAGCTCTCAAGGACTTTTATATTTTTACAAACTTTTGTTCAAGCAAGTGAAATTTAGCTCAATCTAATCTTATGTTTCCAAGCTAAAGAAAGGTATTTTTGCTTAAATGAAAATACTAGTTCAAGTGAAAATAAGTTTAAAAGACTTTTACGTTTTCTGTTATTTTTTTGCTTAAGTAAAAATATGTCCATTTAATTGTTCTTATATTTGTTGGCTTGATCTGAATGAAATTTTCTTCTACTTTCTTATTCTTTTCAAATATTTTAGTTTTTTTTCCTTGATTAATTTTGCTTAATTGATAGTACTCACTCAAGTGAAAATAAGTTAGAAATTTCCTTGTTTTCTGCTATTTTTCTCAAGCAAAAATTTTCCTTGATTTAAATGAAATTTTCTTCTGTTTTTCTATTCTTTTCAAATGTTTTGTTTTTTTTTTTCTTTTGATAGATTGCTTTTGCTTAAGTGAAAATACCCAATCAAGTGAAAATAAATTCAAGAAACTGTCTTGTTTCTTGGTATTTTTTTTCCAAGCAAAAATATGTAGTTTTAATGAATTTTCTCTCCATTAGTTGACTTGATCTTAATGAAACTTTTTTCGGCTTTCCTAATTTTTTTTCAAATGTTTTAGTTTCTTTCCTTATTGATTCTTTGTTTTCACTTAAGTGAAAATACTCACTCAAGTGAAAATAAGTTCAAGAGACTTTCCTGTGTTTTGGTATTTTTTTTCAAGCAATTGTTTTAGGCCCTGTTCTCTTGAGTGGATTTGAGGAAATGGATTTGAGGGGATTTGAGAGGATTTGAAGATAATTTTCTTTATCGTTTTTTTGAGCAAATTTGGAGGTAAATGAGAGTGAATTTAAAAATAATTTTTTTTTAATATGTCATGTCAATACAATTCTATACTAATTCTCACAAATTTTATTTTCAAATTCATTCTCATTTACTTCCAAATTCGCTCAAAAAAACGATAAAAAAATTATTTTCAAATCCTCTCAAATCCATTCCCTCAAATCCACTCAAGAGAACAGGACCTTAGTGATTCTCACTACATTCGTTGGCTTAATCTGAAGGAACTTTCTTCCACTTTTTTATTCTTTTCAAGTGTTTTAATTTCTTTTCTTGATTGATTATTTTCAACTTAAGTGAAAATACTCACTCAAGTAAAAATAAAAGTAAAAATAAGTTTAAGAGATTTCTCTGTTTCCTACTATTTTTTCTCAATAAAAAGTATGTTTCTTCAGTGAATTCACCCTAGCTTAATCTGATTGAAACTTTCTTCGACTTTTCTATTCTTTTCAAATGTTTTAGTTTATTTCATTGATTGATTGTTTTTGCTTAAGTAAAAATACTCAATCAATTTGAAAATAAGTTCAAGAGACTGTCCTATCTCTTTGTATTTTTTTTCAAGCAAAAATACATAATTTTAATGAATTCTACCTATATTTGTTGGTTTATCTGAATGAATTTTTTTTTGGTTTTCCTATTCTTTTCAAATGTTTTAGTTTCATTGATTGATTTCAGTTAAATGAAAATGAATTCCAGAGACTTCCCTGTTTCCCTTTATTTCTTGTTCAAACAAAAATATGTAGTTTTAGTAAATTTTCCTATATTTCTTGACTTGATATGGATGAAACATCTTCTCCCATTCTCTTCTAGAGTTCTTGTTTCTCTCCTTCAAGTAAAGGAAATTATTCTAGATTGGAAGTAATTATGATTGAAATTTAAAGGAATTCATGCTCTTAAATATCCAATACCAATCACATTTTTACTGAATTTTTTCACTTAACATGTACCTATGCTGCAATTATTCTCTTGATGTACCTGAATAATAATATGCTTGTTGAATAATTTTGATTTTGGTTTTATTTGTATGTTTGAACAATGATTGCTCTACTTAAATTGCTAGTTTGTCCTATCTTAACCACATTTTTTTGTCAATTTTCTATGATATTATGTGATGAAATAGCTTTTCCACACTTAATAAACTCTTAACCCCTTTTGATTTTTATTATGACAGGGTTGGTGGATCTGGTATGGACATGAGGAGTAAGGCACGGGTGAGTTTATTTAATTTTGTAACCAAAAAGAGAAGCAAACAACAACTTGTTTCTATCTATTAATGTTTTAGAATGTTTATAATTATTAAAAAATGTCTGTGCCTTCTGGAAGTTTTTGAACCGAGTACCTGATCCAACTTAGAAAAGAGCCAGAAAAAGTATGCATTAATTTCAATCTTTCGATTTGACTTTGTTATTAAGGCAAATATAAAGTGATCTTGGATATAGACTCTTTCAGGTCCGGTTAATGATCCTTCCGAGCTTCCCAAATGGACCTATGATGGTTCCAGCACTGGTCAAGCTCCTGGAGCAGATAGTGAAGTGCTGTTATAGTAAGCTCCCTTCTCCATTCCCATCTCTTCATACCTTTCTCCACACTTTCAAATCATGGGTCATTTTGTGGTCAATTTGGACCATCACATATTTAGGGTTAGTTCTTTTCCAAACACTTCTCATTAATGTTGTGCCTCTTAACCAAATACAACAGTCCACAAGCAATTTTCAAGGATCCATTCAGGAGGGGTGAAAATATTCTGGTATGTTTCTTCATGTCTGCTATTTTATGTGTGAAAAAAAAAAATCTTTCATTTCATGTCTTGTAATTGCAATTGGTCGCAGGTTATGTGTGATACTTACACTGCTGCGGGAGAACCCATTCCTACCAACAAGAGATATAATGCGGCAAAGATATTTAGCCATCCTGATGTTGTTGCTGAAGAACCCTGGTATATTTTGTTGCTTCCTTGCAGTTTCTAGTGACCTTTCACCATCATTATTTTCTTCTTTTCCCTACAATAAATGTTAATTTACGATCTCCTTCTAGGTATGGCATTGAGCAAGAATACACCTTGTTGCAGAAAGATGTCCAATGGCCCCTCGGATGGCCTATTGGTGGTTTTCCTGGACCCCAGGTGAAATTCCTTTTCTTCAATTTTTAAAATGGAAGATTAGGTGTTTGATGTAAAGCACCCCATCGTTTAATTTTTGTATGGCACTCATCAAATTATTCCGGCCGCTCACATGATCTTTTCTATGAAAGGTTTCTAAATTTTTGACCCAATTTAAACTTGAGTCCTTTTTTTGTGGCTGACAACTGAGTATTGTGAGTTGTTATGCCAATTCACTTTATTAAATTTTGTTATTGACTTATCGTTACATGTACTGAATTTTTTCCCTTGCTCATAAGGGACCCTACTATTGTGGTGTTGGAGCAAACAAAGCTTTCGGACGGGACATTGTGAACTCTCATTTCAAAGCCTGTCTTTATGCAGGCATTAACATTACTGGAATTAATGGAGAAGTGATGCCCGGTCAGGTAAATTAAAATAAAATATTCCTATTCATCATTCTTTAACCCTATTGTTTCAGCCAATGTCAAATTCTAGACCCAATAGTACTGGATGTTGCTTGATCTATTATTGTGTTCTAGACTTATATTTGGTATTTTTTTTCTTCAAATTCTAACTTCTTTGATTTGAATTCATTCTTGATGATATATGTAGTGGGAATTCCAAATTGGTCCATCGGCTGGCATATCTGCCTGTGACGACTTGTGGGTTGCTCGCTACATTTTGGAGGTTGTTAGAACTTGAATACTGTGTCACCCTCATCATCAAATTCATTCTCTTTTGTGAAAAATTTACAGCAATGTCTTTATCTGTGTTAACAGAGGATCACCGAGATTGCTGGGGTGGTGCTTTCTTTTGATCCTCAACCGATTAAGGTGGATATCCCATACTCATGAAAAAACTGAGACCATATTTGATTCTCTACACATTCAATCAAAACATTCATGTTATTACCACAGCATACTTTCTTATGTATATGGTTTACTTAATTTGGTGTAATGATATTGACTCATGTCATTTTGGCCGGGTTCTTAAAAACTAGGGTGATTGGAATTGTGCTGGCGCTCACACGAATTTCAGGTATAATGAATGAGTTTGTTAGTAATTAACATGGTGTCACATTACTTTTATGCTTGACAAGTGGATGATATGTATATATAATTAATGTTGCAGTACCAAGTCCATGAGAAGCGATGGTGGCTATGAAGTCATCAAAAAAGCAATCAGTAAGTTGGAAAAGAGGCACAAGGAGCACATAGCCGCTTATGGAGAAGGCAATGAACGTCGTTTGACAGGAAAACACGAGACAGCGGACATAAACACCTTCATATGGGTAAGCCATAAAGCAATATTAAGGAAACAAACTTGTTTAAACTTGAAGAAGTAATCACATGTATGATGTTTTACTTGTTTTTTAAATATTAAGTTATTGAACGAATAGTAAAGTTTTATTTTTGTAGTAGTAGTTTATTGAATTGTTAACGAAACAAGGCAGAAAATGAAAAGATTGAATGTTATGTTAATGTATTGATGGTGGTGTTGATGTGGGAATGCAGGGTGTTGCGAACCGTGGTGCTTCAATTAGGGTAGGGAGGGACACAGAGAAGAAAGGGAAGGGATACTTTGAGGATAGGAGACCTGCATCTAACATGGACCCTTATGTCGTCACTTCCATGATTGCTCAGACAACCATTCTTTGGAAACCATGAAAGTAGTCTGAGAGCAATCACATGTGCCTTCCTTATATCTTTGATGCCTTGCTTGTGTGTTTACTATGATAATTTGTGTTTTTATAATGTTTTCTTTGTACTCTGGTTGGTTGTTAGGTCTTGTTTGTTGGTTGTTTCATTTCCTCAGTGTACATTTCAATTAGTGTTGGAATAATGTAATGGTCCTCAAGTAATTATATGCTGTTGTTTTGTGTGATTTTCTTTTATTGAGGCATCTCATGATAAGAGGCTAAATATTAAGATAAAGAAAATGACTGGTTTTAAAAACTACAAGAACAAAGAATAAGAAGAAGCCTCTAATAGACAAGTCAGAACAACACGTAATCTTCCTAGCTAGAAGAAACAACAAATAAAACCGATTCTCGTAGTAGGGCCCTAGGCGGGCCCAATACACGCGTCCAAATTAAATGATACCATTAATACCTGGGGTGTTGCTCCCTCCACCCCCACACATCTCTTCCTCCACCTCCCCTTTACTATTTTGCCCCTTCCTCCACCTTTCCTTTACTATTTTGCCCCTCAGTAAAATTTTATTTTTAAAATTGTTGTTTTTTAATTTTATTCATTTATAACATATTTCACTGATAACCTACGTAGTTTCTTGTATGAGTAAAATATTTTTCTACAAAGCTTGGTGATCGTGAAAAGAATTATCAAACAATCTTCTTCTTGTTCTCGGTGCAGTACGTGGTGCAGTGCGTTTATGGTGTAGTGTCCTTGTCGTGGTTCCTCTCCACGTACGTAGTCATAATCCTTCCAATAATCCTAAACCCTAAATCCTTCCCATACTTCCAATAATCCTTTTAATATCCAAGCCTATAATCCTTGCATGAGCCGCAAAACGTAGTAAAATAAAAACGAAACGTAAAAGGAACACTGCCTATGGACGGATGACATCCTTCAACGGATGTCAACATCCGTTTAAGGCAAAACGGATGTCGACATCCGTTTAAGGCAAAACGGATGTCGACATCCGTTTTGCCTTCAACGGATGTTGACATCCGTTGAAGGATGTCATCCGTCCAGAGGCAGTGTTGCTTTTACGTTTCGTTTTTATTTTATTTGTTTATTTTATTTACAGTAATTTATATTTAAATTTATAATTTTAAATGTTATATATGGTTAGTTTTTAAACGTAATAATTTTGTTAAAATATGAATTTGTTAAAATATGAATTTGTTATAGGTGGAGAAGAAGCTTAACGGAAGAGAGAAAGGTAAACAAAAATGGAAGAGAGGAAGAGGTGCAGAGGGAAGTAAATCAGAAGTTTTAAATAAATTAAAATATTAAAATAATAAAAATAAAAAATTTTAACTTTTAAGGATATAATTGTCATTTTAGAAGGATATAATTGGCATTTTAGAAAATTGGGGAGGTGGAGGAAGAGACGTGTGGGGGTGGAGGGAGTAACACCCTAATACCTGACAGCAGCACGAGGACTATCTGTGCACGGCCCAGCCCAACTTGGAAGAAGAAAGTCACATATACCTTTCTTCACACATGACCAAGTGCAAAATTCAACGCAACACAACACTCTATAACGCATTAAACAAACCTAATTACTACTTTTCCATATTGCGTTGCATTGCATTGCGTGGAACTTAATTTTCCCACACATTCTCACATCACACTCATGGCTTCCAATTTCTCTTTCCTAACCCTTCTCATGGAGAGAAGAAAACCACCCAAAAACAGCACCAGCACCAACACCAACACCAATGACTTATCCTTTGTAAAGGCTGCTGCATGGGCGTGGTACCAACACAACTCGGGCTCTAAGGGCAAGACCATAACCGAGTTTCATGCCACAGTAACTCGGCATGAGCCAAGGCCTTCGCGTTACAGGTTAGAAGCAATGAGAACGGCCATGGAAGCACGTGAAGGGTTCCCAAATCTTCATGCAACGAAGCTTTCCCTTCTTGATGAATATGAAGTGCGAAGGATTTCAAGGCAACTTAATAGTCTTGTGGAGGATTCTAATCAGAAACCTTTCAACGGTGCAGACAATAACTCTACAAATGGAAGAACGCAGACGAAGAAGAAGAAGAAGGTTAGAAAAGGGTTTTGGCTAAGGCATGGAGTTGTTTGTGGAGGAGAGAAAGACGTGGTGGATCCTAGTGCTCTGGGGGTTTCTCGTCGTGGACTACCGACAAAGCATGTACCTGCGGTTAATTAAGCGTTTGCCAATGGAAAACGGTGCACCATGATCGTTTTCCAATGCTGAGTATTGGTTTCGCATGTTTCTTTAACATATACTTGTTTCTTCTCATAGGGTAGAATTGTCTTCTTCACATACAAAATTATTGGTAAGAACGTGTTGTTCTCTCATTGAAAATTTTCTGAATAGAGTGTGGTTGGAAGTACGGGAGCAATAACTTCACAGTGAAATCCATTTTTTTTATTGTACATGATCGAGAGTATACTCAATTATGTTATGTATGAATGCGAAAAGTAACAACTCGTATTTATTACATAGAATATTATAATTGGCTACAATGTGATATATATGGTTAGACATAATTAAATATTATGTCCAATATTTCATCATTTATGATTTTTTTATTTTAGTTATTAACTATATCAATTTTTATTTATTTGAGAATATTATAGTTACTATTATAATCATTCATAAACATCAAATTTAGGATAGTATTTATTCTTATTATCCCAATTATAGGTTATTGTGGGTTATTTTTTTATTTAAACACATCCATCGTCAATGCAAATTATACAATTTAATATATTTTTTCACCTTGGTATCCAAGCTTTAATCCATAATCACAACAATCATGTCATCTACTACCAATTAAAAAATGACCTTTCATTTATAATTTGTGTCAAGTTGGACATGGATAATTATCCACTATGTAAATATATAGTATATATTACTGGTGATCAGAGGCTGCAAACTTAATACTTATATGTTAGGAAAGATAGAATGTCTCGACAAATTCATTGTTGCGGATAACATGACAACAAAAGTCAATCCTAGTTATGAGGATTGGAAAGCTCAAGATCAAGCCATTTTAGGATGATTGATGAATTCTATGTCAATTGACATTGCAACTCAATTGTTTCATTGTGAAACCTCTAAATAGATGAAGCTCAAAGTATTGCTGGTACGCACACCAGATCCAGAATCGTCTATTTTAAATATCAAATTCACAGCACATGAAAAAAAGACATAAAGATGAAACAATATCTTGGCAAGATGAAAAACCTTGCTGATAAATTAATGTTGGCAGGTTCACCAATTTATAATTTTGATTTAGTGATTCAAACACTAAATGGTTTGGATTCTGATTACAATCCAGTGGTTATCAAACTATCTTAGCAGATTAACATCAATTGGATTGAATTGCAAACCCAATTGTTAACATTTGATAATCAATTAGATCAACTTAATAATTACAATCGTCTTAATTTGAATGCCTCTGCAAATTGTTGCTAAGAATGAGTTCAAAGACAATAGATTTAGATCCTAGAGTGATTGGAGAGCTTCTAATTTCAAAAGCACGAGAGGTGGCAGAGGAAAAGGTAAGATATCCAAACCAATATGCCAGATATACAGAAGGATTAGCCGCACGTGGAAAACTTCCTTTGTTGATAATGAAAAATAAGGAACACATAAGACATTCATAGCTTCGTCTTATCAAGGTCAAGATCATGAATTGTATTTTGACAGTGGAGCCAACAACCATGTGACTCACCAAAAGGGACAAAATTCAGGAACTTGGTCAAAATGATCGTAAGAATTCTTTACTTGTTGGTAATGGTGAAAGACAAAAAGTAATGGCTCAAATAAACCAAATTGAATAATCATCATCCGCATGATGTTCTTTATGTTCCAAAAATTTGCTAAGTATTTCAAAATTGACTGTTTGAAATAATATTCTTGTTTAGTATGAAGAAAAGTGTTGCTTTGTGAATGACAAATTGACAAGGAAAGCTCTTCTAAAAGGGAAACTTACAAATGACTTATATAAATTATGTGACAATAAAGACTCTTATGTTTATATGTCTCTTAAAGAAAGTTGGCATAAGAAACTTGGACATCCCAAGAATAAAGTTCTAGAAAAGGTCTTGAAGGAATGCAATGCGAAAACATCATTTAATGACTCATTCACATTTTGTAAAGCTTGTCAGTTTGGGAAACTACACATGTTGCCTTTCAAAGGCTCTTCCTCACATGCTAATGGAATTTTAGATTTAATTCATACTAGTGTTTGGGGTCCTGCTCCAATTTTGTCTCCATCTAGGTTCAAATATTATGTCCATTTTATTGATGATTTTAGTAGGTTCACATAGATTTTTTCCTTAAAGCAAAAATCATAAACTATGTCTTTACCCTTTTCAAAGCTATGATTGAAAATCAGTTTAAAAGAAAACTTAAAGTCAAAAAATGTGATGAAGGTGGTGAATTTAAACTTGTTCAAAGGATTGCCTCAGAATTAGAAATTAAATTTAGAATGCCTTGTCCCTACATCTCTCAACAAAATGGTAGGGTTGAGAGAAAACACAGATATATTGCTGAACTTGGCTTAACCCTGTTAGCACAAGTCAAAATGCCTTTATATTACTAGTGGGAAGCCTTCTCAACTGTTGTTTACCTAATCAATAGATTACCATAATCAATAATCCAAACAAAAATCCATACTCTTTGGTTCAAAAGAAAGAACCTGAGTAGGAAAACTTGAAACCTTTTGGTTATGTCGGTTATCCTTGTCTCAACCATACAATCAAAACAAGATTCATACAACTAGGTGTGTGTTTCTTGGTTACAGTAATTCACACAAAGGATACAAATGCATTAACTCTCATGGGAGAATTTTCATCTAAAAACATGTGATTTTCAATGAGAATCACTTCCCTTCTCATGAAGGTTTCATTGACACAATAAATTCTTTAAAAGAATTAACTCTACCTATGTCAATTTTGCTTCCTAATTACTCTAGATGTATCACTATCAATAATACTCTTAAACTAGGAAACAATACTATAAGTCATCAAAAAGAAATCGCAAGTGATAGTCTTGTCATCACTGATATAAATGAAGGATATCTTGTGAGTCGTTACTGATAACAATACATCAAGAGAAAGTCAAGAAAAAGGTTCAATATCAGTGAAGCCAGTAGAAAATAGTAGTCAAACTGAAATTGAAAGCAATCATCCCAACACCAACACCCACTAGATGGTGACGAGAAGTAAAACTGAAATTTACAAGCCTAAGCAACCATACATAGGATGGAAAAAGATTTGTGAAGATGACAAAGAACCAGGAAATGTTAAGGAAACCCTAATCAACCCATAATGGAAAGAAACCATGGACACTAAAGTCAAGGCTCTAATGTCTAATCAAACTTGGACATTAATGTCATTCAAGGGTCAAGAAAACATCATAAACTCAAAATGGATATTCAAAATCAAGTATAAAGCAAATGGTTCAATCGAAAGAAGAAAAACAAGACTTGTTGCAAGAGGTTCCCCACAAGCAACAAACATAAACTTTGATGAAACTTTCAGTATCATAGTAATACATTTCATTTGGGATGTTAGGCAACTCAACCTAAACAATGTCTTTCTAAATGGAAATTGGAAGGAAACAATTTTTATGCATCAACCTGAAGGTTACATAGACTCAACCAAACCAAATTATATATGTAGATTGTCCAAGGCCATATAGGGTTTGAAGCAAGCACCAAGAGCTTAGTTTGATAAACTAAGAGACACTGTTATGTTAGAGTTTCCAAAACACCAAAAGTGATTCTTCTTTATTCATTCTTATAGAGGTACAAATCATATTACATTCCTTCTCATTTATGTTGATGACATTATTGTAACATGAAGCAACCGTCAATGCTTAGAAACATTCATCAATGAATTAAATGTTGCTTTCTCTTTGAAAAACTTAAGACATATACATATTTTCTTGACATTGAAGTACACAGGAATGATAATGGAATGTATCTAAGGCAAACTAAGTACATAAAATATATTCTAAAAAAATTCAACATGGAGACAATTTCAACTTATCCGTGGACAGTGTCTTATCGTTTTATGGTTTTTCCGTAGTTTTCCAGAATAAACTATGGTGGCGACTCCAAATCTCTTTTTCAAAACCCGTTTCTTTTTGGATCGTCGTCCCGTCGCGATTCCGGTTGCGACAGTGTCAGGTAGACAATTCACTACAGAAGGGGAACCAATGATCAATTTTATTGTGTATGGATTTGCAATATTTGACCAACAGAAGGTCGAAGATTGCCTTTGTTGTCAACAAACTCAATCAATACATGAGCACACCTACCATGGATCATTGTCAAGGAGTAAATAAAATTATAAGATATCTTCAAGGCATAATGAACTTATGTCTGCACATAAAACTCTCAAATGATCTTGACATAATGGTGTATTATGATGTAGATTGGGCAACCAGTATTGATGATAGAAAATCAATGGCAGGACTGTGTGTGTTTCTTAGAGAAATTCTTGTTTCTGGTCTTCAAGAAGACAAAAGGTAGTGTCACAATCAAGCAAAACATTAGAATTCAGAGCCTTGACTGACCTTGCAACTGAAGTAACTTGGGTTAGATCTCTATTGATTGAACTAAAAAATTTACCAATGCTCAAAAAACCAATTCTATGGTGTGATAATCTAAGTGTCAAGTGAATGGCTTTTAATCCAGTCATGCATGCACGATCCAAGCACATTGAGATAAATATACACTACATATATCAAGTCCTACAAAATGAAGTAAATGTGATATATGTTCCTACTACTGATCAAATTACAGATTATTTGACTAAATCTCTCACTCATACAAGACCAACCAAAACCAGCAATCCCACAACTCTGTTTTGAGCAACAAAGTTATAATATGCATATGTTTCACCGAGTAGAGCGATTACATATATGAATCAATCATGTATTTTCATTAAAAGATAACAAGTAATGAAGTCATAATCAACCATGTATTTGACTATGTCACCACCAATTTGAGACAAAGAGTTAGACAAAATCAAATATTATGTTCAATATCATATCGTTTATAACTCCTGATTTTTTATATTCACAATATTAATTTTTATTTATTATGTAATATTACATTAATTATTGCAATCATTTATCAACATATAATATTTGTTCTTATTAGCACAATTATAAATTATTATTTATTGTACATTATTTTACATATATTTTTTGTATCTCATTTATATATTTAAACATATACATCATCAATGCAAATTATATAATTCAATACATATTTTTATCCTTTATATATATATATATAATATATATATATATATTATGGGATAACAAACTAACCAGATTGATTTTCTTTTCAAGTTTATTGGATTCTCACTTGTTTAAGTTCTAAAATCTAAATGATTTTCATTTATTTTTTTCTTCAAAATTGGACAAATTTAATTATTATTATCATTCTTTCAAATATAAATAATGAATTCTCTCATATTCTGTCAAATTTCTCGATCACTATAATTTTTTTTAAGTAACATTATTTTCTATATCTATTATGATCGACGATAGTTTTAAATTGATGTAGTATATGTTGAAACTTCTCTACTATATCAAAAAACATATTTATATCCTATATTATTACTCATTTATATATATATATAATATATTCTCTGTAAAACACGGTGAAGGTAAGAGAGCAGATGGCCATGGTCATGGCCCTCAACTTGAAAATCAAACTGTATCATGACTTTGAATCCCTTTGTTCCTGCGTTGGCCTTAACCTTCACCATCTTCCATTTTCCTCTCTCTCATTCTTCCCCTACGAAGACCACGACCTTCTATGCGCAATCTCCGAAGCAATCCAAGATTCCCAGAACAAACACAACCATGATTACTCTCAGAACCCAAGACTCCGGCGCATCCTCCCTTCCCTTACGACGCGCCACGTCGCCAACCTCATCACCCTCAACCCTCTCTCCCTCTCCCCTTCCTCCCTCCTCTCCTTCTTCAACTACCTCGCATCGCGACCTCCCTTTCGCCACACGCTCCATTCCTACTGCACCATGCTGCACTTCCTCTACCTCCACCGAATGCTACCCGAAGCACACTCCCTTCTTTCCTTCCTTGTTTCGCGAAAAGGATCCAACTCCGCTTCTTCCCTTTTCTCTTCCATTATCCGCACCATGCCTCCTCGTCACCACTCCGCTGGCATAGTCTTCGATGCTCTAATGTGCGCTTACGTTGATTCCGGGTTTATACCCGACGCTGTTGAGTGTTTCCGTTTGGTTACGAAGAATAAGTTCCCCGTCCCGGTTCGCGGTTGCGAGAATCTGCTTCGTCACGTGGTCAGGTTGAAACCCCTTGAAGTTGAGCGTTCCTGGGGTTTATATTTGGAGGTTTTGGATTCTGGGTATCCGGCAAAAATTTATTTTTTTAACGTTTTGATGCATGGGTTTTGCAAAGTTGGTGACGTTGGTAATGCGCGGTTGGTGTTCGATGAAATTCCCAAAAGGGGTTTGCGGCCGACGGTTGTTAGTTTTAATACTTTGATTAGTGGGTGTTGTAAAGTGGGGAATGTGGAGGAGGGTTTTCGGTTGAAGGGTGTTATGGAGAGTGAGGGAATATATCCTGATGTCTTCACTTTCAGCGCTTTGATCAATGGCTTGTGTAAGGAGGGTAGGTTGGATGAGGGGAGTCTTTTGTTTGATGAGATGCGCGGGAGAGGATTGGTTCCGAATGGTGTTACATTCACTACTTTGATTGATGGGCAGTGCAAAGGTGGGAAAGTTGACTTGGCTTTGAAGAATTTTCAGATGATGCTGGCTCAGGGTGTTAGACCTGACTTGGTTACGTATAATGCATTGCTCAATGGTCTATGTAAGGTTGGAGATTTAAAGGAGGCTAGGCGGCTTCTGGATGAGATGAGTGCGAGTGGTTTGAAGCCTGACAAGATCACCTTCACTACACTGATTGATGGATGTTGCAAGGATGGAGAAATGGAATCTGCGTTGGAGATTAAAAGGAGAATGGTTGAAGAGGGGATTGAACTTGATGATGTAGCTTTCACAGCGCTTATCTCTGGGCTTTGTAGAGATGGGAGAGTTCATGATGCGGAGAGAATGTTAAGAGACATGCTGAGTGCTGGTTTCAAACCGGATGATTCAACGTATACCATGGTAATTGATTGCTTTTGTAAGAAGGGTGATGTTAAGGCGGGATTCAAGTTGCTCAAGGAGATGCAACGCAATGGACATAGGCCAGGAGTTGTCACGTATAATGCGCTAATGAATGGAATGTGCAAGCAAGGTCAGATGAAAAATGCTAAAATGCTGTTAGATGCAATGCTTAATTTGGGGGTGGCTCCAAACGATATTACGTATAACATTTTACTAGATGGTCATTGCAAGCATGGAAGCTCAGTTGATGTTGACTCATTTAATTCTGAGAAAGGACTTGTTGCAGATTATGCTACATATAAAGCACTTCTTAATGAATCAAGTAATAATACTTCAAAAGATCGCCTAAAGAGATGATGGTTACTGATATATGTTTAGCCGAACTGCAGTAGTTGTTGGGCCTGGCTTACAGATAAAACATCATCAGAGTAAATCAAATGTAACCGCACTATCATCATTGAAGCAGAAAGAACAGGGCAGATAGGATATGTTCTCAATTTCATTTTTGTGTGATTCTTTATTTAATTGCCAGAATGGTAAAAGTACCATGCAAGAAGGCAAAGGAGGTAATTTTTCTTGCTTCGCTTTTGTATAGTGGATAATAATAATAATAATAATAATAATAATAATAATAATAATAATAATAATAATAATAATAATAATAATAATGCTAATTGAAGTTCTTTTGTCTGCTTCAGTGATTCCTTGCAAATAAAGCAACTTGGCTGCTATTGTCAATGCAAGAAGCCGAAGTTGCTTCTAACGGTTAAGGTGACTAGCTAAAGGGGAGGTTCCCAGATGATTCAGTTGCATTTCAATGGCTTTTTACTACCAGATATGGGTGCCAAGTTACTTCTTAAGGAAACACTTTGCTGATGGAACAAGCGACATGTATGGATGCTATTTATATGGAAGAATATGCCCCTTAAACAGAGCATGTGGAAGAATATGCCCTCAGATTTGAGAGTATATAAGGTGAAAAAACCTCTTCTGTTTGATTTTCTTATTCTTTTGTTTTTCCTTTTTGTCATTTGGCTAGCTGCATACACGTTGGAAGCAGCAACAACACCTACCATAAGGTATTATCAGCACCCTTTTGCTTTCAGAAGTGGAAAGTGAAGGTAAGTCTTTGAAGAGAAGGAAAAATGGGTAGTTGTGGAAGGGAAAGTGTAGGGAAACAGTATATAAGATCAAAAGTCCCTCTTTTAAGATGGACTCTTGAACTGCATCGTTGTTTTGTTTATGCCATTGAAACTCTTGGAGACAATCACAGTGAATACATTGTTTTCAATGTATAATTACTAATTTATTGATACGTAATACCACATATAGTTAAATTATTTACTAAAGTAAAAAATTTCTAAACAAAAAAAATTTCATTATCCTAAGAAAATATATTTGTATTAATTATTTATTGTTATTTTTTAATTCTACTATTTTAAATATTTTTTTACAATAAAATATGTTATTTTTAAATATCAATTTATATTATAATTATTATTAAAAAAAATTTGATAATCTTTATCTTTTATCTATTAAAATATTTTTTTATTATAACATTAATCAAATTTCTCATAATTTTTTATAATTTTTTATAAATTTTACTTCTAAATTTACTATCCATCGTTTTTAAATCTTTTAAAATAAAATAACACTTAATTTATTTTAAAATCTTCTCGAATTTATCAATCTTTTGCAAATCATATCCCTGTGTCTCTACAGTGAACACACATTTCAGCCCTTAATTTTCTCTTGTATCTTCTTGCTCCCTCAATGTTTCTTTTAGATTAACCAATTGGCTGCACAGCTCATTTTTTGTGGACACAAATTCGTGGAACTTTATATTAGTTGTGAGTCAATCTTCTAAGTATATAGCTACGGATATGCTGTTGAGGACTCAAGTTTCATGCTCCCATCAGTGTAGTCCCTACTCTACTGGGTATAGTCTAGTATTTAGAAGCTTCATCATTGGAAGATATCATCTGCAGAAGTACACTGATATTATCAGGTAGTTATTTCATAGGTGTGAATTATGCTGGGTCCAGAAGAAGACAACTTTGTATTTGGAGTCGAATTCTTTCAGGATTTTCAAGGCTTTCTTGATTTCTTTAATCCACGCCATTAGATTGCAATGTACAATTAGATGTATATAGAAGTGACGTAAATGCTATATTATTGTCCAAACTACACAATAATATAGTTTGTTCATGGTTTCATGAATAAATTTAAGTGGTGTTTCGGTACGGATTTTATGGGACCGAGACACTAATCTTTCTGATGCTTGAATCACGTGCTCCACCTGCTCCTTCCGTCTGGACCGCTCGGCTTCCACAGTATGACCGCTCGGTTGCCTCCTTGACAGAGGGGGCAGGTACCTGCAAAAGGCACTCCGACGCTCAAGTTAGGAGCGGTTTTTAAGAACTGTTTATCACAGTTTAGTATTTAAGTCCTGATCGGACGTAAGTAGAATGTAAGTGGAACGTACCTGACTTTTAACCTTGGCCCTGTATTTATAGGTTATCACAAGCCTAATAAAATATAAACAGACTTACCTTAAAATTAGTGGAACGTACCTGACTTTTAACCTTGGCCCTGTATTTATAGGTTATCACAAGCCTAATAAAATATAAACAGACTTACCTTAAAATTCGGACGGTTGCTCATAAACAACTTTATGAATATTTTTAATCAGATATCTTTGATTATTTTAATTTATGTTGGGCTTTTGGTCAAAATACCATTTGAAGCAGTTGATTAGCGCTGTGGGCCCAATTACGACCCAACGCCCTTGAAAACCATTTGACCAGGTTGACTATAGCGGATGAACCGAATGATCCTGAGTGGATGGATCGAACGGTGCTGAATGTTAACCGTTCGGTCTCCACTAGGTACGATACATTATGCCCCCCAAGTCCGAGTTAAGCGTTCAGCTTTAGCCGTGGTTAACTATAGGACTTATGAGTTTGAGGGAGGTTGTTTTTAGTCGTTGCTCGCTGCTGCCGAAATGGTGGACTTTATAACTTCTCTTTTGAACTTTTCAATAGGCCGAGCAACCATTTTATAAGGTTGAATGGCCAAGCGGGCGAGAGTGCTTTATTGAAGACGCTCGGTTGAGAATGACTGTTCCTCAGCTCTTGGTGTTCGACCTAGGAGTTCCTGGAGAACTTCCTAGTGAAAGGGCTTTACCTCTCGGCTTTGTGACTTTGACATAGGAGTTCTTCCTAGGAAACGGGCTTTACTGTTCGGTTTATAGTCCATGGGGGACTGTCTTTATCGCTCGGTTTATAGTCCTTTACGGACTGTCTTTATCGCTCGGTTTATAGTCCATGGGAGACTGTCTTTATCGCTCGATTTATAGTCCATGGGGGACTGTCTTTATCGCTCGGTTTATGACGAGAGTCAGCGTTCATGGAGAACGTTCCTCACCGCTCGGTTTTTCGACTTAGGTTCGTTTTGGAACTTCCTAGTGGACGAGAGTGTCAGTCCTTGGGGACGTGCAACACCGCTCGGTTTAGGACGAGAGTGAGCGTTCATGGAGAACGTTTCCCACCGCTCGGTTTTTCAACTTAGGAGTTCATTTTGAAACTTCCTAGTGGATGAGAGTGTCAGTCCTTGGGGACGTGCAACACCGCTCGGTTTAGGACGAGAGTGAGCGTTCATGGAGAACGTTCCTCACCGCTCGATTTTTCGACTTAGGAGTTCGTTTTGGAACTTCCTAGTGGACAAGAGGGATTTAGCTCTCGGTTCTTGCACTCCTCTTGGTCGAGTGGTCTGCATGGTCCTGTCACCTGTGAATCCGAACGGCTGAATACCTATGAGGCCGAATGACCGAATTCCTGTGAGGCCGAACGACCAAATACCTGTGAGGTCGAACGACCAAATACCTTTGAGGAGGTCGAACAGCCAAATACTTGAACACTCGATGCCAAATTTGGCTAAGTGGTGAGTGCGTTGGACCCTTATTGAATCTTGAACAATATAATATTGAATTAAGATTTTTAAATTAAATCATATAAATTAAATAATAAAAGGAATCTATATCAAAATAATTATCTGTAAAGTCGTAGAAGCTTGTTGACGTTGATGGTGAGACTGCATCCTTGTACGGTTCCTTGTGGTTATAAGGGATGCCCCCGGTCCCATGGTGGGCGCCAAAATGTTTCGGTAAGAATTTTATGGGACCGAGACACTAACTTTTATGACGCTTGAATCATGTGCTCCACCTGCTCCTTCCGCCTCGACCTCTCGGCTTCCATAGTATGACCGCTCGGTTGCTTCCTTGACAGAGGGGTACCTGCAAAAGACACTCCGACGCTCAAGTTAGGAGCGGTTTTTAAGAATTGTTTATCACAATTTAGTATTTAAGTCCTGATCGGACGTAAGTAGAATGTAAGTAGAACGTATCTGGCTTTTAGCCTTGGCCCTGTATTTATAGGTTATCACAAGCCTAATAAAATATAAACAAACTTACCTTAAAATCCGGGTGGTTGCTCATAAACAGCTTTATGAATATCTTTAATCATGTATCTTTGATTATTTTAATTTATGCTGGGCTTTTGGTCCAAATATCATTTGAAGCAGTTGATTACCCTTGAAAACCATTTAACCAAGTTGACTGTAACGAATGAACCGAACGATCCTGATGAATGAACTGAACAGTGCTAAATGTTAATCGTTCGGTCTCCACTACATACGATACAAGTGATTTTCAAGCAGTGATGTTTATGCTATTATAACATATTTATCTTAGGAATGACAAATGTTTTACATAAATAAAAAAATAATATGTTTGTGCTAATCATTGATCTGAAATTTTCCTGATAATAAATTGACTATCCGGATATAAAATTTAGGTTTTAAATTTAATATTACATGGATGCTATTATATATTGGAATCTTTCTATGTATTGAATGTGAAACTGACATCTGTCCCCATCCCCACGCTTAGTAGCCACCTGTTTGATCTTTTAATGTGATGACAAACATGCATGCATCTCATTTTTCCATTTTATTTTCTTTCAGCTTTTTATAGTAATTAAGATGAATTTTTTCACCTTAATAACTAAAAATGAAATTTTACAAAAACCACAAGTGTTCAAATTTAGAAAGTTTAAAATAATTTAATAATTTTACGAAATATACAAGTAGTCCTTGTAAAAAAAGTATACCAAAATGAAGAGAACTTTTAGAGTGAATAGAGTCCCACCAATAATAATAATAATAAAACAAAAAAACTCAAATAATTTATGGCCACTCAATATATATGTGACCCATTGAATAGAAAGGGATGTCCAAGTGAGCCTCTTTCAGTCTTTGGTTCACAGCGGACCTTAATGGTGGCAACAAGAGTTTACCCCGATTTTTTTTTATATTTATATAAATTAATATATAATTTTAAATATTTTTTGAAACTTTAATATATTTTATATATTTGGTGCCTTCAAACCTTTTATATATTAATATAAAAATTTTGACACCCAAAAATATTTGTTGAAGATCTATTGCCTATTTATTCTGTCAATTGGGACTCTTATTTTCTCTACATCAATTTCCTGTTCATTGTTTCTCAACTTGATAAAATGATGTCAAAATGATATAAAAAATATTAGAAAAATGATCATTTTGATATTGGTTAGAAATATAGTATTATTTTTTTATATAATAATAATAAATAATTTATTATTCTTTGTATTTCGTTGAGTTAATAGAATAACAAATAGCAACACTTATTTCATGGAAGGTCTTGTATTTTTAGGACAAAGAATAATAATTCTAAATTTGATTCGTCGGTCGACCTTATGCTTAATTATTTTCCTGAAATATAAGAAATAAATTTTTATTTAATTTAATCACACAAGTTATGAGTCCCAAATAACTAGAGAGGTATTTGGTCAGAAGAAATTTCTAATATTTAAGTATAGCACCCAGACGAAAGAGAGGGACGAATTAAAAGATAACATGTTTTTCTTTATAAATAAAATAAAAAAAAGGATGATTAATAATTGACTTTAAATACTCTAACTGAATTTTCCATAGCGTTGAACTACATCATCATCAAAACTTAACATAACACCATCAATCTCTTTCTAGTTAAAGTTTATATATTATACATTTTAATTATTTGCTCACTATTTAAAAATAGTCAATATAATATCAATTTTAATTTAATTAAACTTGTTATCTTTACTTAATTGTTAATAATTAATTATTTTATATGCCTATAAAATCAAAGTTATAAATTATTAAAAATGTTACATTATTTAAATAGTTATGATGTGAGCATTTCTCTAACTTATTTTCAAGTATCTAATCTTTGGAATAGTTCATTGCATTGACAATAACTACAACAACAAAAATTGAAAGGATATATTGATTAAAAAAATATTAATTTAAAAAAAGTTGTTATTGTATCTCTTTCTTTTACATTAATTAGTTTTGGTTTGTAGTGACATAAAGAAAACATGCTATCATAATTATTATTTTTTATCATTGATGATGTTTTAATTTAAATATGAAAACTATAGAATTACTTGATAATGTTAATACTATCAATAAAGTTAGTATCATATCATACATGACAAAGAATAATATGATACAATAATTCTATTAATTTTTCATTCTTGTGCATTTCCAATTTACCTCCTTCTTTCCCTATCTCACCATGCACCATGATCTTGAAGTTTATATGTAGCTTCATCAAATCTGTTAGTATATATATTGTCACGCCCCATTTAATGCCTCTGTGTCTCATTAATACACCCACGCCCCTCCACGTGCTGTGCCATTAATGTGCACTTTCATTCTCTGAATCTCTCTGACATGTGTCACATCGGAAGGTTCTGCATTCAATTATGGAAGCCAGGTGTCAGCACAGGAAGGAACGTCCGTTTGACTATGGGAAGGGAATTAATTTTTCTGAAACACTCTTCACATTCCTCTGCACGCTTCATCTTCTTCCTCAAGCTTTTGATTTCCAGATTCTCTGCCTTCTCTCTAGAACCTCCACCTTCTCTCTACCATAACTCACTTTCTTCTCCTCCGATTACGTTTCAGAGACCACAGAAACGTTCCCTGCACCAAGAGCTTCAGACTGAACCGAACAACTTACAGTTCTGGTAAGTTTATTTGGACGTTCGTTTCTAGAAGTTCCCGCAAACCCTATTCCGTTGCATGCAAAGGCGTGGGCTAAGTCCTTTCTTTTTCTTTGGTTAGTTTAGTTGGAAAGCGTAAGTGAAACGCTGAGGGAGTCTCGGTTAGACGAATCAAGATCCACTCAGTTTAGGACGTTCACTACAATCCGGGTAAGGGAAGCTTTAGTAATTTAATTTAATACTTGTTTGATGTGTATGAAAGCAATGAAGTGTACTGGATGTCTGAAATGCATGAAATATTTGATGTTTAAGTATGCATGAACGAGCATGGTTGCACTGGATGTATATGATGAATATTGTTTGAACTGTATGCTGAGAATGAAACGTATGATTTGGAGTATGATTAAATTTCTGTATGGTTTGGGATGATAATATGAATTTTGTAATGTATGAGATTTATGGTGGAGAGAAATTATAAGTTATGAATCGTATGAAAACTGTAAAGTTATTGTAAAATGAAAAATCTGGAAATTTTCATATTCTCTGCTTGATAATGTACGCTCGTCATCGAACGGTCTTATACCGTTCGGTTTCCCTTGAAATGACTTAGAATAAGAATTCTTTCATTTGGAAAGGATTCTGATTAAGAACGAGCGTCCTTTGAGTGAAGGGTTAGGTTTGAGCGTTCGGCTCAGCCTAGCGTGTCCAACGATTGAAATAAATTGAAGTATTTTAGTAACGCTCGGTTTTATATTCCAGCGTTCGTCATAGGTAGCGCTTAGTCTTATACTGAGCGTTCGTCCAAATGAGCTCTCGGTCTTAGATTGAGCGTTCGTCCTAGTTAGCGTTCGGTCTAATACCGAACGTTCGTTCTAAATGAGTGTTCGTTCTATTTAGTGCTCGGTCATTTACCTAGCGTTCGTCCAAAGCAGAGTTCGGTTTTATAACTGAACGCTCGTCCAAATGAGTATGTGGTAAAAGAACGCTCTGTACTATACCGAACGTCCGTTCCTTCATAAATTATCAACGAGCGGTAATAGCGTTCGTCCCAAATTTGAAATAGCGTTCGTCCTTAAAATCTAAATAGCGTTCGTCCAATAATTCTAGTAACGTTCATCCAAGACTTCAGTGACGTTGTCCAAAAGTTTCATTTTAGCGCTCGGTCATTGACTGACGGTTGTTTCTTGAATTAAATCGTGTTCGGATTCTTTATCTAAACAATTTGTCATATATCTATCCATTTGATTCGTTCCAGAGTTATTGAATTTAAATTATTCTAAGTAAATTCCAGATCATTCTAGATTCAGTTCATCTAACTGATTCAAGTTCGTGAACAAGCCTTTTTGGTATTGCATTAACGTTCGTCCTCTATTACAAAGAGGGCTGGACGTTCGTTCTTTTATGGAAGTGAAACTAAGAATGAGAGTGTGAATGAGATGAAAGATTAAGATGTGCGAACACCACGAGAAATGAAATTGTGATTGTTGGTTTTGAACGAGCGTTCCAGGGAGGAACGACTCTTGGTTGGAAATTGAGATTTGTAAGTATGAACGTGGTAAGCTTAGATGGTGGTTCATCCTGATATTCCGTGAGTGCTCGTTCTCAAGTAGAGATGAGTATGTCATGCGTGGGAATGGCAGGAGGTCTAGTCCATAACTGTAACTTGGACAAAAAGACTAACCTCAGGTGGCTACTGATGAGCATTCCAGTTACCCCACCTGAGTGCACGGACGCCTTAGCTACACAGGATTCATACAGTCCGGACGGTCGGTCTAGCATCAGGATTTGGATGGAATTATTATATGAATTGAATGTATATGTTTGTGAATTTACTTGCTGTATTTAATAAGTATGAAATATATATTTGACTTGAATTAAATTCAATAAGCTTACCCTTGCACTTTCCTTGCGTTGTCTGTATATGTGTATCCGTCTTGTCCTTGCTATGATCATCCGTGTGGATGTGAGCAGAAGGTGATACTTCCCTGGAGCAAACACTTATCCTAGCTGAGGAGAATCTCGTTGAAGTGGAAGTGAAGGCCGAGCAGTAAAGACGTTCGGTTTTTGGTTAGAGAAATTAGAATAGCGGATCACTTAAGCGAGCGCCCTTTTGTTGGTTGTTTATAGTTGGACGTTCGGTCATTATTTTGTAAACCGTTCGTCCTAATTCTTTTTGTGAACGCTCGTTATTTTTGTGTGTGTATAGTATGAAATATTAACCGAGCGGTTACAAACAACCAACCGAATATTTAGGTAATCTGTTTATATCTTATTCTGTTTATATTTTATTGGGCTTATATTAGCTCAAGATCCATGAGGAAAATAATAAATACAAAGCTAGGGCAAAAAGCCAGGTACGTTCCACTTACTCTACATGACTCTCAAATACTCAATAGTGATAACCATTCACTAAATATCCAACCAAGAGCCGAGGCTCTTCAAATCACACGCCTAACTTGGGCGTCGGAGTACCTTTTGCAGGTACATCCCCCTCGTCAAGAAGGAGACCGATCGGTTTGCGCCAACACCGATCGGCCAACAGGAGGAGTTTGGAAGCGAGCGAGCGGCCCAGACACGTCAGCAGGTTAGTCTCTCGGTCCCTAAAAGTATCCACCGAAACATTTTGGCGCCCACCGTGGGGCCGAGCGTCAAACCCAATGATGACCACGAGGAGCATGGAGGAACAACAAAGCACCAGAAAGATTATTAGAAACCACAAGAAACCAAGACGAGCGTTCGGTCTCGACATCACTATTTCGGATCAACACGAGAAACTTTCGACAAAGTAAAAACTACAGTAGATGAATCATCATCTCTACGTGAGACGTCGTCAACAAGATAAGTATTTTTTGAAATATGAATATTTCATAAAATATCTAATTGATAATAGATATTATAACAACTATTTTTATGTTAAATATATAGTATAATCCATAATATATTATATGATATATGATATATTATATATAATATAGCATATAACTATAAATATAGTTATCTAATTATTATAACCGAAATATTTTCTAGCATGATTAAAATAGTCAAAGAAATTGTTGTGTGAGAGATAAGTATCAATAGCAATATTATAAAATCTCAAGACGGTTTTGATACCTTGTTTATTATCTATGTGATTTATTCGGTGCAATTCATAATATCTGGTAACCGAATCATTTATTATACGGTTATATACCATAATATATATCATCATGAGAATTTCAGCAATGAACATCTTGAACAAATATATATCGAAATCCACGCCATCAACTATGCAAGTGCAGACTAAGATCTAGTCATAAACGAACTTCTTGCTTAAAGTATCATGGAATTCAATTAACGAAGGGGAAGTCTCCTATTGCAAGCACTGATTGCCAATTTTGTCAGCAAAGTTCATAATTAACGATCAAGTCCAAGACCGAGCGGTAAATCCCTCTCGGGAGAGAGGTAAAGCCCTCTCAAAGACGAACGGTAAATCCCGTTCACTAGGAAACAATCCTAGCTCAAAACAGAGGTAAAACCCTCTCAAAGCCGAACGGTAAAGCCCGTTCCCTAGGTAGCACTCCTAGGTCGAAGACCGAGCGGTAAATCCCCCTCGGGAGAGAGGTAAAGCCCTCTCAAAGACGAACGGTAAATCCCGTTCACTAGGAAACAATCCTAGCTCAAAAATGAGGTAAAACCCTCTCAAAGCCGAACGGTAAAGCCCGTTCCCTGGGAAGCACTCCTAGGTCGAAGACCGAGCGGTAAATCCCTCTCGGTTCATGTTGAAGAACGAGCGGTAAATTCCTCTCGCTTAATGTCTAAGGACGAGCGGTAAATCCCGCTCGGTTAATGTCGAAGCCCGAGAGGTAAATCCCTCTCGGTTCATGTTGAAAGACGAGCGGTAAATCCCGCTCGGCTAATGAGGTAAAGCCCTCTCAACGACGAACGGTAAATTCCGTTCACTAGGAAGCACTCCTAAAGCCCGTTCCCTAGGAAGCACTCCTAGGTCGAAGACCGAGCGGTAAATCCCCCTCGGGAGAGAGGTAAAGCCCTCTCAACGACGAACGGTAAATTCCGTTCACTAGGAAGCACTCCTAGCTCAAAGCAGAGGTAAAACCCTCTCCAAGCCGAACGGTAAAGCCCGTTCCCTAGGAAGCACTCCTAGGTCGAAGACCGAGCGGTAAATCCCCCTCGGGAGAGAGGTAAAGCCCTCTCAACGACGAACGGTAAATCCCGTTCACTAGGCAACACTCCTAGCTCAAAGCAGAGGTAAATCCCTCTCGGTTAATGTGGAAGGTCGAGAGGTAAATCCCTCTCGGTTAATGTCGAAGGTCGAGAGGTAAACCCCTCTCGGTTAAAGTCGAAGGTCGAGAGGTAAACCCCTCTCGGTTAAAGTCGAAGGTCGAGAGGTAAACCCCTCTCGATTAAAGTCGAAGGTCGAGAGGTAAATCCCTCTCGGTTAAAGTAGAAGGTCGAGAGGTAAAACCCTCTCGGTTAATGTCGAAGACCGAGAGGTAAACTCCTCTCGGTTCCTGTTGAAGGACGAGCTGTAAATCCAGCTCGGTTAGTGTCGATCGTTGATCGTCGAGCGTCGATCGTCGAGCGGTAAAACCCGCTCGCTTATTGTCGAAGACCGAGAGGTAAACTCCTCTCGGTACCTGTTGAAGGACGAGCTTAAATCCAGCTCGGTTAGTGTCGATCGTTGATCGTCGAGCGTCGATCGTCGAGCGGTAAAACCCGCTCGCTTATTGTCGAAGACCGAGAGGTAAACTCCTCTCGGTACCTGTTGAAGGACGAGCTGTAAATCCAGCTCGGTTAGTGTCGATCGTCGAGCGGTAAAATCCGCTCGCTTATTGTCGAAGACCGAGAGGTAAAATTCCTCTCGGTTCCTGTTGAAGGGCGAGAGGTAAATTCCTCTCGGTTCATGTTGAAGGACGAGCGGTAAAACGCCATCGGTTTGTCTTTACATGGAAAAAGTTCTAAAAAGAACTCTCTTCAACCACCGACAAGAGCGGCAGAAGCTCACCAATACAACAAACACACCCTCCCTCAAGCTCATAAGTCCTATAGTTAACCACGGCTAAAGCCAAACGCTTAACTCGGACTTGGGGGGCATAATGTATAGTATGAAATATTAACCGAGCGGTTACAAACAACCAACCGAATATTTAGGTAATCTGTTTATATCTTATTCTGTTTATATTTTATTGGGCTTATATTAGCTCAAGATCCATGAGGAAAATAATAAATACAAAGCTAGGGCAAAAAGCCAGGTACGTTCCACTTACTCTACATGACTCTCAAATACTCAATAGTGATAACCATTCACTAAATATCCAACCAAGAGCCGAGGCTCTTCAAATCACACGCCTAACTTGGGCGTCGGAGTACCTTTTGCAGGTACATCCCCCTCGTCAAGAAGGAGACCGATCGGTTTGCGCCAACACCGATCGGCCAACAGGAGGAGTTTGGAAGCGAGCGAGCGGCCCAGACACGTCAGCAGGTTAGTCTCTCGGTCCCTAAAAGTATCCACCGAAACAGTGTGTATATGTAAGACCGTTCGGCCATTTTTGCACGCTGCTCTCTTTAATTGTAAAACTGTTATATAATATTAATACATGTTAATATTCTATTATATAGTTGCTGACTGTATAATTTTGGGATGTTACATATATTCTACAGATGAGAGAGAAAAGGTTAACATGTTGTGGTAATATATTAGATCATTTGTTCAATAATACGATAAGATGATTGCCTTAAATTTTATAATATTCACTAACAAAATAACTTTAAAAAGAAAAGTAAAAAGTGGTTCAATAGTTTTCTCAAATATTTATACTCTATGACAACACATTGAGTTGAGTAACATATAATCGAACAGAAAGGGAAAACTTTATCCCTTGGCTGGTAAGATTTGCAAAAGAAAATATACTTTGATTGGAGGCAAAGTAATTTAGAAGTATAGAGAAAAGCCACGTGGACATTAGTTAAAAGCAAAAAAGTAAATGGTTGAAGCAGATTCTATCCTTAACAAAACGACACAAGGTTTATGTAATCATGTGAATGATGTGACTGTCGGGAATTATGTGGAAGCAGTTCGTGTTTTGGGCGGTATCAGTCTCTGAAGACCCCACCTTGCATCCTCGTAAAATCCTATGGCCACTTGCCACGACCACAACAACTACCGTCACTCTTGACTTTGTTCCCTTTTGCACAAACACAACCCTCTAACTTTCCCTTCTTCCGTTTTCGGCATATTTTAATTCTTCTTTTTACCCATTCTTCACTCTTTACTTGTGGTAGTTCTTTGTTAAATAGTCTATTCATATAAAGTTTAAGTGCCCTCAATCAGCTGAGTCTTATTCAATCGTCATCTAGTGTCACTGATAAGGATCCCCTACATGAACCCTAATTTCCTACTGACCAACCGTTCGTTTAAAAGATTATATTTTTAATTAGAAGTTAAGTAGATATCATTATTAGATATATAAGAGAGCATGATCTTATTTTGTATATATATATATATATGATTGAAGCTTATCTGAATTACATACAGAAACTATACACACAAGCATTATTGATGGATGCACTCTAATCGTTATCTATACACTATGAGTCCCCGTCAGATTAATAAACAGGCACGACTTAAATATGACACAAGGCAATGGGTCTTCCTTTCGCTTCCCCCGCATGCATGCGTCCAAAACGTTGACGTTTACCCCTCTTAGACCTCACAACAAACATCTCTTTTTCTTCCCTTCTTAGACAGCTCCAAATCCCAATGTCACTCATCCATCTAATCTATACAGTAACCATGCTGTAACACTTCCTTACGTCCTACTCATCGTAACCGCATGCACCACCACGCACTCTAATGGTTACTCCTACGATCTGCTACAATCGGCTTCGCCGAACCCGATTCTGTGATTCGCCAGGTCGAACTCCACCCACAGATTCTGCTGATGGATGTTCCCTATGATGTTGCTGGCTGCACCCAATCTCTCCGACCTGCCAATTCCCACACAGTGGACCCCACCTCCCACGTCAGCAAGCACCCTCTCTTTTGGAACCACTATCTCAACGCCTTTCTCCAATTCCAACACCACGTCCCCTATCATCCGTCCGATTGACTCCCTCGCGGAACCGTCAAAACACATGTCCGCGACTCCGCCGTACACGTACCCCTTCTTAATCCTTGGGCCAACAACTCTAACTACCTCCTCCCGCACCCTGTCGTAAGCCTCGTCGACCAAGAAGGTGAATTCGGATCCTGAGTCGATCATCGTCTGCCCCGACCCGCCGGCGTCCGGGCGGAAAACGGAAGGATTGATGTTTAGCCTCTTGCCACCAATTCTAATTCCCTGCATGGGGACGGTGTAGGCCAGCGGGTCCAAATTCGGCATGCGTTGACTTTGACTAAACGTCAACATGCTGACGTAACGGAAGCGCGCGGAGTTGGGGTTGTTGCCGAGGTAGAACGACCCGGTTGGGAGGTTCCCGGATCGGGATACTCGCGTGGGTACGCAGTACGAGAATTTGGTGATTTTGGCCTGCGAGGGAAAGGAAAGGCGGCCGAGGTTCATTCCGAGAATTCCGCCGGCGTCGCGGGACTCGGTGGCGCAGCCGAGGGTAAGTGGAGGGGTTGTTTGGGAAGGTGAGAAGGTTAGTTTTTCTCGGACGAGGTTGCCCTCGGCGTAGGTGCCATCGGCGTAGAAGTAAGAGTAGTGGCAGAGGCGGTTCTGGTCGCATGTTGTTGGGAGAGTAAAATCGGGGACGCGAGGTTTGCAGAGAGGGTGGGTGCAGGGGATGACGTAGAAGGAGGAAGAGAGAGAAGGGTCAAAGGACACCGTTGGGGGAGTTTTATTACGACACTGAATCCACGAGAGTTGGCTTCCTGTATCCAAAACCATTTGTTGATGCTGCGGAGGTGTCCCTATGGGGAGGCTTACCACCAGAGCCATCGAGTACTTGAACGGCAACTTTACGTTGTACGAGGCAGAGGAAAGGCTTCTCAGTTTTGGGTTCGTCTTCAGAGGCTTCTCTGCGGTGATGGGAAGCGACCTGAGAGGGAAAGAGAACGAGACCGAATCATGTTTGGCGGAGGAGGAAGCGGAAAACAACAACACCGTACAGAGAAGTGAAAAGAGGGAAACAGGGGAACACAGAGCCATGGTTTTCTGTTTCCCAATGGAGAGTGCAGAGTCAGGGAGTGAGAGTGATGACCGGGGATTTATTTATACTGGCAAAGCCTTAAAAAAACATTAATGGTTGTATGTTCTATTATTTATACAATTTTTACACTACCATTCTTTTATTCGTGCTTTACGTCATTAATGGTACATTTTTTTTTTTTGCAAAAGAAGAAAATCTAAATAGAATTTATGGTGTCGGAAAGAAACAATTGGACGGCAAAAGTGGGAAGTGCAGCCAGCCCCTAGGTGAGGACGCGTTTTCTTTGGTTGAGTGGGTGAATATTATGATACTTTAACAAAAACAGGTTGATGCGTGTTTCACATCCTCTATGTATGATCATACCCAATTAAATTTGGTCGAATCCATGTTCTATTTCTCTTCCTCTGGTCACCTCTTTTTGAATGTGGACGAACTGGTTGAGTTCAATTCAGATATTTTTTTTTAATAATATTTGTCCTGTTCCTACCTCAACGCCTACGATCGTTTCGTTTCTTTATTTCGTTACACTTGTTTATCAATGAAATTCTGACATGTGTACGCATGTAGCACACCATTGCCAACAAAATCATCCATTACTTGTGTGATGATGATATAGTGTACAAAGTCCTACTACAATTAAAAAAACTAGATAGAAATTATGCGAGATACTATTCCATTACATTAACCAATACATTATTAGTTACTTTATTTCGTTCTCTGGAAGATGCTATCTAATCATGCCATTCATTTGTTTTATTCATTTAATGACATATATTAAAATTAATCGTCGGGCTATCTAATCATGCTTACTATATTCTTCTCTTCTTATCTGGTCTCCCATATTATGCGACCCTTTCAAAATCCAAGTTGTAAATTCCACTCAACCAGTCAACTTTGTATCATTGAGTTATTCTTTCTGATGGGTCCGAGTAGAAGTGATGGCTCATCGTAAATTGTGCAAAGCTTTCGTATGGCAAAAACATCGAAAGAAAGAACAAAAAATCTATTATCTGTTAGGAAATGGTCGGATTGGTACAGAAATTGCTTACAAAGGTGAATGTTTTCTAGCAATTTTTGTGTGGAAAAAGAAGGAAATAAAGACTCATAATGTTGTGAAATAGCAGAAATGAGAAATGGTAAGTAAGATTTTGATGAGTTGGAAGGCCATTGATTTGGGGCAGAGAGATGTTGCAGTCAACCACAGCTGGAGCAGATCGCAAGTTGAAGTAGGCAACACAACACAACATGCAGCAGCCAACACCACCAACCATTTGTGTCTTGTTATGTAGGTCGGTCATAATATCTTCAAAACAAAATGAACCCAAATATTCTTTTAATATTGGAAACTCGACACTGCAACTAAATCTAACAACTTTGGTTGTTTTCTATATGTATTTTAATTTATGGATGATTGTATCTGTCGCTTGTTCATATATGCAACAAGAGACACTTAATGAAAAAACACAAGTTCAATGTTTAATTATGTTTCAATTGAATTGGTCTGAGGGTCGGTCGTCCTTTCTTATTTTACTTTTTTTATCTTTAATTCTCTCCGAGAATGCGATCCACTCCAATGAGTTGTTGACTTATAGAAAACACGCTCAAGTGATATGTTTCATAAAAATGTCTATATTTTATTATAATAGATCAATATGTCTTTACCTGATTATTCACCTTGCATTTTTATAGGCTTTGCAATTGTGCAACCCATTGAATGTCCATTAATGTAGTATAAATATACCCTGCCAATCATTCATAAATGTAATATATATGCATATGATACGATAATTACTCACATTAATTACCCATTAATGTCCTTCAGTGTGCCTATCAGGCTGACTGACACTTTCGTCCAGATGGCCGATCTACTGTCCTCACGTCTTTGATCGATCGTCTCTCTTCAGTCTCTTGTCGGCGGATCCTGTATAGTACATAAGCCCCCCAAGCCCAAGCGAGGTCTTTGTTGAAAGAGGTGCGTAGGGATTATTATGAGCTTTAAAAGAGGTAGTTCATGTTGTATTTAGAGAGTCTATCTTCGATGCGCTTTAAGTCTTCATTGCTCCCTGTTCCGAGCGGCGAACTCTAGGAGTTCTCTTTGGAACTTTTCCCTAGACTGAATAAAAAATGCTAAGAGTTTTCTTTGAAACTTTTTCCTGTGCAAGAGATTTTCACTCCAAAAAATATGCGTTTAAATAAAATAAAGTAAACGCTTCAATATTTTATAATGAAAAGGCATTAGAACCTGACAAAGTTGAACCTGTTGAGTAGTCGACTAATAGTTATTTTTCTAACTTCCTACGTTGAGCGGGGATTTCTGAAGTCCTTTTTCAGACTCCCCCGAGCGGCTTGAGGCATGAGTTATTTTTCTAACTTCCTACGTTGAGCGAGGATTTCTGAAGCCCTTTTTCAGACTTCCCCCCGAACGACTTGAGACAGGAGTTATTTTTCTAACTTCCTACGTTGAGCGGGGATTTCTGAAGCCCTTTTTCGGACTTCCCCCCGAGCGGCTTGAGGCAGGAGTTATTTTTCTAACTTCCTGCGTTAAGCGGGGATTTCTGAAGCCCCTTTTCGGACTTCTCCCCGAGCGAATTGAGGCAGGAGTTATTTTTCTAACTTCCTGCGTTGAGCATGGATTTCTGAAGCCCCTTTTCAAACTTCCCCCCGAGCGGCTTGAGGCAGGAGTTATTTTTTTAACTTCCTACGTTGAGCGGGGATTTTTGAAGCCCTTGTTTGGACTTCCCCCGAGCGGCTTGAGGCAGGAGTTATTTTTCTAACTTCCTGCGTTGAACGGGGATTTCTGAAGCCCTTTTTCGAACTTCACCCCGAACGGTGAACATGTTGTAGAGGAGTGAATCTTCCTGTGCAAAATATTTTTACTCACAAAAAGCATGTGTTAAAGCAAAATATTCAATATTTTATTCTTATAACGAGATGGCATTGGAACCTGATAAGATTGAACGTTGGAGTGAACCTTCCTGTGCGAGATATTTTTACTCGTAAAAATATGAGTTAAACAAATATATTATAATTTATAAATTATAATGAAAAGTGGAATTTGTCAAGGTTAAACGTAGGACTGAACCTTCCTGTGCATGATATTTTTATTCACAAAAATATGAGTTAAACAAATATATTATAATTTATAAATTATAATGAAAAGCGGAACCTGCCAAGGTTGAAAGTACGTAGGACTGAACCGTCTTGAAAGTTCTCAAAACAAAAGATATGCCTTTAGAAATTATTACGGAATTTTTTAATCTTGTTGCATAACCTGGTGTTGATCCGAAGTAGCGATGTCGAGACCGAGCGCGCGTCTGGTTCTTCGTGGCTTCATGGGGATGCCGCTCGACCCCACGGTGGGCGCCAAATGTTTCGGTTGAATTGGTCCGATGGTCGGTCGTCCTTTCTTGCTCTGCTCTCTTTTGATCTTCAATCCTCTCCAAGAACGCGATCCACTCCAATGGGTTGTTGACCTGCAGAAGACACTCCGACGCTTTCAAGTCAGATATGTTTCATAAAGACATTTACCCGTTAATGTCCTTCAATGTGCCTACCAGGCCGACTGACACTTTCGTCCAAATGACCGATCTATTGTCCTCACGTCTTTGATCGATCGTCTCTTCAGTATCTTGTGGGCGGATCTGTATAGTACAAATTCGTTATTTAATCATATGACACATGAACCTTTATTCATCCAAATCGAGTGAGTTAATTTATCTAGTGTTCTATTAAGATAAGAATGGTCTAAAGAAATCGTAATGTGATGCGATATTGTAGCTTTTATAAATAGACAAACACTTTATCTTAGTAGTCACGACCAAACAAGGGGAGACGCTAGTCGAGTATAGATGACTTAAAATACAAATTTATTTTTTAAGAAAAAATTAAAATTACTTGTTCATAAATGATCATAAATGAGAGTTGTTGAAAGAAACTCTTAGTACACCACCATTTTAGTCTTTAAAGGCATAAAATAAAGACACGTGATACATTGTCACTATCATAGTTAAAATTAAAAAAAAATGGAATGAAAATATTTTTAATTATTTCATTTTAATTAATATGATTTCATAAACTTATTGTACTTTTTTTAGCTTTTATAATAATGTCATGTAATTTTACTCTTCAAATTGTGCTATATATGTTTGATATATATATATATACAATACAACTGTCTGACTTTTAGAGAAGCCATGGCAACTTTTCCTCCTTTTAAAAACGTCCTTTCTAAGATCAAATAAACACACAAAACAAAAGAAATGTGAGGATGAATGAGGAGACAAAAGAAATTAAAAAGGTACAACGTCAAGGTAAAGAACGTGATAAAGTTAAATCCGTGTATAGTTCACGGATTGATTACGGTATAAAGTGGTAAACTAATCACGAGATATGTAAAACAATTAATTAATACATATTTTAATCACTGAGACATATATAGTACCAGTTTTTTTGCTTTGTCTATTATATAAGGAAAAAAAATAATAAACATGTTATTCATTTTGGATTTTTAGGTGAGGTTTGCAAGTACAAGTTTTCTTGCTCTTTTTCTTATTCGTGCATGAATGGGAGTCTTGCGTCCATTGATGCTTCAAGAAAGTGATATATCACAGTGTTGGATTAAACGATTGCTAGATTAGTAAGTTAGAAGAAATGTTTGATGGATCTAAATTCTCTATTGAATTTTGGTCAATTTTCTGTTTTTAAAATACATTAATTTTTTAAATATATTTTTAAAATATTAAAATTAATGTATCTTAAAAACACACAAGGAACAACAAAAAATCTAGAAAAGAATCTGTTTTTGTGTTTGATAGGAAGATTTTATTTTTTTTAGAAATTGAAAATTAAAAATATTAGATTATTATTTTCGATAAGATTCCTTCCTGGACTAAAATCAATAAAATTAAGCATAGTAAAAAATTTTGTAAATATTCTCTGTATGTGTCCAAATACATTAACTATAACACGCTTATAAAAAAAAGAAAAATTAACTATAACACTATGGGGGAATACCATGCCTTGGAAATATATTATTAAGGAAAATACCAGGTGTAGAAAATATTATAGTTAAAAATTATTGTTAAATTGTAGAGGGCAACTTTGGTTGGTCCAGAATATGCCTTTTGGATTTAACTTAGGTTTACTTTAATAAATTAAACTAAATGAATATTGTTGAGCGTGTACTACCATAGTTATATATAATTGTGTTAAATTAAAAAGTGTCAGTGTATCATGCAAGTAGTAAAAAACTAGCACCCGTGATAACGATTTAGAGTATATATATCATGCAAATATAAGTTTAATTCATTATTTATAATTACAACTGTTAAATGAGCCACATATAATTCATTATTTATAATTACAACTGTTAAATGAGCTACATCATATGAAATACTAATTCTTTTACTTTTATAATTCATACAACTTTTGGTCCACTTAAGTTTTTTTTTTAATTATAAAATAAATTGTAAAAATATTCTCATTTATTATATTATTTTATTGTAACTTGTACGTCAGTGAAGCAATTTAATGACAAGACTCAAACAATGTTGCGTGATAATAACTTTTCTCAATTACTATATCTGTTTTTGGTAGGTATTTTCTCGAAAGACGAACATTTGCTGACATGATTTTCCTTTTTCTGACTCTTGAATTTCTTATCGCAGGTTCTTCAAGTCCAAATTGAGGAGGAGAATCTTTGCAAAAGACACCCAGTGCTCAAGTTAGACGTGTTGTTGAAGAACTTTAGCTCTTAATGAAATATTCAATGAATGGTTAGCACTGTTTGAGTATTTGAGAGTAATGGAATATAAGTAAAGTGTACCTGGCTTTTAACCTTTGGTCTGTATTTATAGGTTATCACAAGCTTAATAAAATATAAATAGACTTACTTTAAACATATTTACCTTAAAATCCGGTTGGTTGTTCATAAACAGCTTTATGAATATCTTTAATCAGGTATTTTATCCAATAACGTAAATGTTGGTCCAATTGTGGTCCAAAACCTTTTAACCTGGTTGGACCTGGTTTGACAAGCGTTGTAGCCCAACATCATTTTAACCTGGTTTGTTGACGAGCGCGGCTACAGTAGAGTTGACGAGCGCTGCTACAGTAGAGTTGACGAGTGCTGCTATAGTAGATAGACTGATCGCTCTTGGATGCTAACCGTTCGGTCTAGATATCATACTATACATGATGTCCCCCAAGTATTAGTTAACCGTTCGGCTTTAGCCATGATTAACTATAGGACTTATGAGTTTGGGGGAGGCTGTATTTGTTGTATTGGGGAGCGTGCTTTTAGGCATTGCTCATCTGTGGACCGAACGGCGGGCTTTATGAGTTTTCTTTTTGAACTTTGCCATATGCCGAGCGGTAAATGATGAGAGTCCTTATTAGAACTTTTTCCCTTGTTGATTAACGACTTGGTAGTATCTTGTTTACCTGTTCCGAAGGAAGATAACAATCGAATATGACATGTCAAAGAATGTAAACAAGACTAACCCCTTTTATAAGATCGAATAGCCAAGCAGGGATGACCGCTCGGTTGGAGATGCTCGGATTAGGGTGACTATTCCTCAGCTCTTGGTTTTCGATCTAGGAATTCCTGGAGAACCTCTCAGTAGACGTGAATGACCGTCCGTGCCCCAGGAGTTCCTAGAAAACCTTCCAGTAGACGTGAATGACCGTCCATGGCCCAGGAGTTCCTAGAGAACCTCCCAGTAGATGTGAATGACCGCTCGTGGCCCAGGAGTTCTTAGAGAACCTCCCAGTAGACGTGAATGGTCGTCCGTGGCCCAGGAGTTCCTGGAGAACCTCCTAGTGGACGAGAATGGTCGTCCGTGGCCCAGGAGTTCCTAGAGAACTTCCCAGTAGACGAAATTGGTTATTCGTGGCCCAGGAGTTCTTGGAGAACTTCCTAGTAGACGAAATTGGTCGTCCGTGGCCCAGGAGTTCCTGGAGAACTTTCCAGTAGACGAAATTGGTTGTCCGTGGCCCAAGAGTTCCTAGAGAACTTCCCAATAGACGAAACCTGTGAGGCCGAATGACCGAATGCTGGAACGCTTAAGGCCATGGAAGGCCTAACGGTTGAGGCCGAGTGGCTGAAAACCTGCGAGGCCGAATAGCCAAGTACCTGTGAGGCCGAATGACCAAGCAGTTGAGGCCGAATGACGGTATGGTTGTGAGACCGAATGGTCGAGCACCTGTGTGGCCGAATGGCCGAGTACCTGTGGGGCCAAATGGTCGTACGAACGGTCAAGCACCTGTGTAGCCGAATGGCCAAGTACCTGTGAGGCCAAATGGTCGTACGATTGTGAGACTGATTGGTCAAGCACCTGTGTAGCTGAATGACCGAGTACCTGTGAGGCCAAATGGCCGAATGGAAACTATCTGGTTTTATTCATATTAACGGTGTAAACACAAGTCTTATCAAAGGGATTTAACGTGACATCAAAATTTAACTAAAGCAAACTTGAGATGAGTTGCATTCCAAATGTTATGGAAGACCTTTTATCATATTTTCTAGTCGATACGGCCCCGAACCGAGCGGTAAGGGCTATGACTACGGCTACGACTTCGCCTATGTCTACGTTCCTCTTTTCTGCTTAACCGTTCAGGACTTCTCGGTGGAGACCTCCTTTCTCTTACGCATTTTTGGATATGGCCTCCTCGGATCAGCCTTTCTATTTCATCTTTCAGTGCTATACACTCTTCTATAGTGTGGCCGCGGTTTTGGTAGAAATGGTAGCTTTTCCTCCCGTCTGCGTTCGTTGAAGTTGCCTTCCTTCGGAGTGTGAGAAGTTCAGCATTGAGAGCTTCCTCAAGAACCTTAGCCCTCGGTGCATTGAGGGTGGTATAATGATTAAATTTGGGGAGACGGATAGGATCCTTCTAAGGGAATCCCCGTTACTGTTGAACGATCGTTTTCCTTCTTTCTTGTTTCCTCCCGAAGTTTCCTGTTGCTACTTTTTTCTAGATTGCCTTATATCCTCAATACGAATAAACTTCGTTACTCTTTTTTGGAGTTCGTCCATATTTCTGGGCAGTCGGGCATACAAGCTTTATGAGAAGTATCCCGCCTTCAGGCATGAAGGTAAATTGTTGATGATAAAAGTATGGTTAACATCTTTGAATCGTCGTGCGGTTTCATTGTACCATTTCATAAAGGCTTTCAGAGGTTCATCCTGTTACCAATAAGGAGTATTGGTAAATCTTGAAGAAATTTGTTTTGATGATGCTACAAGAAGTTTTAGTTGAAGAAGATATTAGAATTAGTTAAAAGCAATTTGTAGAAATTAAATGTAGTAGGAAATTCTTGTAAACCTTGTAAACTTGCATTTTTAACTGCAATAATCGATTATGGAATGACAATAATCGATTATCACAGAGTCATACAGGAATAATCGATTATCACATTTTGAAAACCCTGTAACGGACTTAAATAATCGATTATCACTTACAATAATCGATTATTCGTGGCAGTTGAGACTTAACCTTAGATATTCAGAACAGCTAGCTATATATTGGGTTTCTGTGAAGATCAATAGTAACGTTGTTGAACAGAAGCTCTTGTAGAATACTGTTTGTCAGAGGAAGTTATCAGAAGCTATAGTTCAAGTTCCCTTGCTTGGTCTCGTGAACAGGAGAGGCTCGTGTGTCGTGTGTCGATAGTCGGAGCAAGCTCTCTTCGAGTTAGCAAGGTGCTCTGCCTGGTCTCGTGAATAGGAGAAGCTCGCGTTTCGTTTGTCGATATTCGGAGCGTTTCTCTTCGAGTTGGCAGAGTGTTCTTCTTCCTGTTCGTTCGTCGAAGGAAGGTTTATTTATCTGCTTTATTCACTATTAGTTGTAATCTGTGAAACCATTTTTAGTGAAAAAGGTTAATCACTATTTATAGTGATTAACGACTGGACGTAGAATCTTTTGATTCGAACCAGGATAAAAATCCAGTGTATCAATTTTTCTACTCTCTATACTCTTTACCTTTTACGCATGTTAACTGTTTGATTAATTTTCTCTAAGAAAATTGTTTTTCTAAAACGAACCATCAAAACTTGATTTGTGACCGTAACACGCTTTCCGAATATTTTATTCCGCTGCGCAACTCTATAACGGTACCGATTGTTCCAACAATTGGTATCAGAGCTTGCTTTGATATTTTTTCAAATTCTTTCGAAAATGGCCGGTCATCAAAATCAAGTATATGCCGAGGGTGCTTCCATCAACAGACCACCACTCTTTACTGGTGATAACTATGCATTCTGGAAAGTCAGAATGGAAATTTTTATGGGGTCTGTTGACAGAGGCATCTGGGAAGCTGTGCTAAATGGTCCCTATATTCCTAAAAGAACTGTTGATGGTGTAGAAGTAGAAAAACCATACTTTAACTGGACTCCTGAGGAAAATAGAAGAGCCCAATTTGATATTAAGGCTCGTAATATTATTTCATCTGCTGTTGTACTTGATGAATTTTATAGAATTTCAATATGTAAGACAGCACAGGAAATGTGGGAGGTCCTCAGAGTCACACATGAGGGTACAGACGACGTGAAACGTGCAAGGAAGAATACACTCATCCAGGAGTATGAGATGTTCAGAATGCAACCTGGAGAACCAATTTCTGATGTCCAGAAGCGTTTCACTCACATTGTGAACCACCTAACAGGTTTAGGTAAGACTTTTGACACTGATGAATTGAATGTGAAAATTTTGAAATCATTAGACAGGTCTTGGCAACCAAAGGTGACTGCCATCTCGGAGTCTCAAAACCTCACTCAGATGTCAACGACGATTCTCTTTGGAAAGCTTCGTGAGCATGAGCTTGAGCTGAAAAGATTAACTACAGAAGAGGATCAAGGCAAAAGAAAGACACTTGCCTTCAAATCTGAAATTTCAAAAGGAAAAAGTTATAAGAGAATTGAGGATGATGATTCCGATAACGATGAGGAAAACATGAGTCTTATGATTAAGAAGTTTGCTAAATTTATGAAAGCAAAGGGAAAAGACAAATACCGTGGAGAAAGGAAAGAAAATCAAGGATCTCCATCAAGCGTTAAATGTTATGGATGTGGAGAAAGAGGACATATGAAGACTGATTGTCCTAATAATAGGAAAAGTGAAGAAAAGAAGGAGAGAAAATTTTCAAAGAAGAAGAAAGCTTACATAGCTTGGGAAGACAATGCTTCTAGTTCTTCAAGTTCAAGCAATTCAGATGAAGAAGCTAATTTGTGCTTAATGGCAGACTCAGAAGATGCAGGAAGCCAAGTAAGTGATTCTAGCTTAGAGTCAAGTGATGAATTTGATTTATAAAAGGCATTTCTTGATTTGTTAAATGAATCTGAAAAACTTGATGTTGCTCATAAAAAGTTAAAGAAAGAGCATAATGAATTGAAATTGAAGTATGAAAAAGTACTAGATGACGAAGTTGTTTTGAGAAACAAAGTTAGTAATCTAGAAACTAAGTTATCTGAATCTGATGTTGTTGTACAACCTGTTGAATGTTTATCGTGTAAAAGTCATATGTTTGATATTGACATTCTTGAGAATTTACTTGCAAAGGCAACTAAGTCTAAGTCACATGCCAAAACAAACTTTGAGAGAAGCAATGCTAGAAGTGGAAACACGCATTTACACAAAAAGTCTAAAGTGATAAGAACTCGTAGGGTATGGGTTGAAAAAGGAATTGTGTCTTATAGAAACCCAAATGTTGTCACATGCTTTTATTGTATGAAAAAGGGGCACACTTCTAACAAATGTAGAATTAAACATTTTGATGTTCCAAATGGAAAATATGCTTGGATTCCTGTTATAAAGTAAATTGTCTCTAATCTTAAAGGACCCAAATGAGATTATGGGACCAAAACTCTATTGTTTGGTTTTGCAGGTTAATTTTTCAAAAGGAAAAGAAGACTCTATGGTATCCTGGTATTTTTTAAGAGCTTTGAAATGATTTATGAATGTTAGATGTGTCTTAAAGTTGAAAATTTGGCCCAAATTTGTGTTTTTCGGAAATTAACGTAAATAATCGATTACCAAAGGTAATAATCGATTATCTCGTCCTCAAAAATTTGGATTTTAACATTTTGGCTCGCACATAATCGATTATTTAAAGTAATAATCGATTATCTTAAGCCACAGCGTAAAAAAAAAAAAAAAAAAAAAAAAAAAAAAAAAAAAAAAAAAGAAAAAAAAACTTTTTTTTTTTTTGGAGACTGTTTTGTTGTTTACTTGCCATTTCATCTATGTTATAATTTTGTCTGTTATGTGTCTTCTTATAATGTAATCTTTATTTTCATAAATAAAATGATCTCTTGATCATATGCATCCTTTGTTTAATTGAGGGGGAGATCATATTTAGGGGGAGCCTTTAACATCCGGTCTTTTTGCTTCTGATCAAAAAGGGGGAGAAGAATAATACAAGGGGAGAAGTATAAATTATTACAGGTATTGCTAACCTTGTTGTTTGTTAGCTTGTATGTTTTGCAGGTAAGCCAAACTTGCTTTTAAAATTGAATTTTTGATCATCATCAAAAAGGGGGAGATTGTTACCAATAAGGAGTATTGGTAAATCTTGAAGAAATTTGTTTTGATGATGCTACAAGAAGTTTTAGTTGAAGAAGATATTAGAATTAGTTAAAAGCAATTTGTAGAAATTAAATGTAGTAGGAAATTCTTGTAAACCTTGTAAACTTGCATTTTTAACTGCAATAATCGATTATGGAATGACAATAATCGATTATCACAGAGTCATACAGGAATAATCGATTATCACTTCATATAATCGATTATCACATTTTGAAAACCCTGTAACGGACTTAAATAATCGATTATCACTTACAATAATCGATTATTCGTGGCAGTTGAGACTTAACCTTAGATATTCAGAACAGCTAGCTATATATTGGGTTTCTGTGAAGATCAATAGTAACGTTGTTGAACAGAAGCTCTTGTAGAATACTGTTTGTCAGAGGAAGTTATCAGAAGCTATAGTTCAAGTTCCCTTGCTTGGTCTCGTGAACAGGAGAGGCTCGTGTGTCGTGTGTCGATAGTCGGAGCAAGCTCTCTTCGAGTTAGCAAGGTGCTCTGCCTGGTCTCGTGAATAGGAGAAGCTCGCGTTTCGTTTGTCGATATTCGGAGCGTTTCTCTTCGAGTTGGCAGAGTGTTCTTCTTCCTGTTCGTTCGTCGAAGGAAGGTTTATTTATCTGCTTTATTCACTATTAGTTGTAATCTGTGAAACCATTTTTAGTGAAAAAGGTTAATCACTATTTATAGTGATTAACGACTGGACGTAGAATCTTTTGATTCGAACCAGGATAAAAATCCAGTGTATCAATTTTTCTACTCTCTATACTCTTTACCTTTTACGCATGTTAACTGTTTGATTAATTTTCTCTAAGAAAATTGTTTTTCTAAAACGAACCATCAAAACTTGATTTGTGACCGTAACACGCTTTCCGAATATTTTATTCCGCTGCGCAACTCTATAACGGTACCGATTGTTCCAACACATCCTTCTCATGCTTGGTGTTCACCAACTCTGCTGCTGTCAGCTCTTGCACACGACTAGATGCATATTGCATCCCAAAGAGGGTTTGTATAGTGGCAAAACAATCTACTGTATTCGGTGGAAGAGTGTTGTACCATGACAATGCCTCTCCCTTGAGTGATAATGAAAAGGCTCTGCACAGGACTGGGTCACTGTTGGAGTAAAACACCATTGCATTGACGAATGCTCTCATGTGATCATCTAGGTCGGTTGATCACATGAGAGCATTTTTGTCAAACGTGGGAAGAGCTTTCTCCGGCATGGGTGCTTTCTCCGGCATGGGTGCTTGCATGATTGTCGTCGTGAAGGGCAGTAGACCGATCGGTCTTATGGTCTGCAGAGGTGGCGGCTATCTTCTTCCTTGGTCGCCATTTAGATTCCCATTCGGATTACCGTTCGGATTGGTATTACCGCTGGTATTACCGTTCGAGTCAGTGTGGTGAGACTGCTCCTGGTTATTGCGGGTTCCATGGTTATTTTCACCATTATGAGCCCGTTGGGCTGACGACGCCGAGTGCTGCTTAGATTGTACCCGACGAGCCCGTTCGGTTCTTAGCATTGCGATCTCTTCTTCATGCTTTCGCTACATCTCCTACTGAGCTCGTGTTTGAGCTTGCAGTTGTTCTTGCATGGCTCGTGCTTGAGCCTGCATTTGTTCTTGCATTTGTGCTATCAGATCTCTAGTGTTTTGTTGCTCGTTCATGCTCCTTGTGGTCACCATTCGGGCTTCGTCTACTTGCTCTCGGCCCCACGGTAAGTGCCAAAATGTTTCGGTAGATATTTTGTGGGACCGAAAGACGAACCTTTGCTGACGTGGTTTTCCTTCTTTTGACCCCTGAATCTCCTGTTCCAAGTTCTTCAAGTCCGAGCCGAGGGGGAGGGTACCTGCAAAAGGCACTTCGACGCTCAAGTTAGATGTGCTGTTGAAGAGCTTTAACTCTTAATGAAATATTCAGTGAATGGTTAGCACTGTTTGAGTATTTGAGAGTAGTGGAATATGAGTAAAGCGTACCTGGCTTTTAACCTCTACGAATGAAGGAACCACGTTTTACCATTGTGAATGGGCACACTCTTCAGCACAATGTTGGGAGAGAAAAAGACAAATGCAAAGAGGGTTGCTAGAAGAAAAGAAAAGGAACGATGTTGGATGATAATGAAGAGACACTGAAAATCACCGAGAAGAAGGAATGAAGGGGAGGTAAGGGTTTGCTAAGTGAAACCTAATTTGGAGAAACGATACCCCAAATTTTGATCTTTTTTCATCGTAGACATTACCAACGACCTCAAGTTCGTTGATAAATTATATCATCGTTACATTACATTATCGACGAATATATCTGTTAATAAAAGAATCAGTTCAGTTAGCCAGTAATTCGGTCAGTAAATCATGTTTACTAGCGGATCCTAGACTATTGGTAGTCATCTATCAATAATGTTTGTTTTTACTATAGTGTGATTTAAAAAAAAATTGTATTGTTAAAACAATTTTCATTATCTTTTAATGGTTTGACTTGTTTAATATATGAAAAGTTGTGATTAAATCTTTAAGGTATTCCATCTTATATATTCAGTTATAAATTATTTTCTTCTTTATCTGATCTCGTTGTATCAAATTCTTTATAGAAAACATGATCATTTTTATTTTTTTTTAATATTTTTATTTGTTATTTATTTTATCATGTAAAATACTATTTTGATGTTTCTTCTTATAATTAATTTTATTCTCTAAATTATTTTCATAAGTGTAAGTTTGTCATACTAATTTTATAAAAATATATAATATAATAATTTATTGTCATTATCAGAAATCTTATTTATCATCATGTAAAATATATTAAAGTCTAAAAGATAAAATATTTATTAAATTTATATTATTACTAATTTATTTTATTCACTGTGCGATTTTATTCAAGTGATACATTATAATCTTTATTAATATATAAAATGTAGAGATATTTGAAATATTTTTTAAACTTAAATATTTTTTAGTAATTTTTAAAAATATTTTTAAACTTTATCAACTTTATTCTATTAATGTTTATAAAATTATTAGATGTTTTGGTTCTCACCAAATTTTACTTATTTGTTGTCTAATATTTTATATGATTATTATTTTTATCTCATTGTCATGTAATACTCTAATTTAAAATATACATAATTATAATTTATTTATTATATTTAATATTAAAAAAATGAGAATATGTCTTTTGATATTTATCATTTTCCTTTGTTGTATTTATTATCTTTTTTATAAAATGTAATTAATTAATATTGAAACAGAAAAATAATGTAAACATATCCGTTATTTAATAAAAATGGAAATAAATAAAAATTATATCCATTAAATATGAGAATGAATTTTTAGTTTAAAGACAACGTCATTATCATTCTTAATTAAATGATAATTAAAATAGTGAAAATAGATGATTTAAAAAAAGAAAAATACAATCAAAACATATTTTTTTATTATTTTAATATTTTATATTAAAACCAAAAAAAGAAATTATTTAAAAAAATGATAAAATAAAGTGAGTTATAACTTTTTAATTCTTATTTTAAATATATCATATTAAGAGACTGATAATTAGATTAGAATTTATAACGATAAACTAGTAATTTTGTAATTTTGGAGTTCAAAAATGAAGTGGAATTGAGCCGGATTCACTATGTTACATTCCTATTTTTACTAATCATCATCAATTAAATAACTTATCTTTTTAAACCTTATTTGCTCTCTTCACTTCGTCTTGCCACCAATCCAAAACATAGCCTAAAACATAGGGTAAGTAAAAACTAAAGCTAATAACCCAGAAAGCACTTTATTAGCAATTTATATCAATATTGAAAATGCAGATGTATCATCACATTATATTTTTTTAATATTCTAAATAAGTTATTAAATAAGTGATTTAGAATATTGTCACTTTTCAGAACTTTGAAACGTTAGATTAGATTTTACAAATAAATTATATTATAACAAACTCAGAAAGTAATTATCTATATTTGTTACTACGATATAAGTGAACAAAAAAGTGTTTTTTTTTTACTTAGCTAAAATATAATAAGTTTAATACATTAATTATCTGTATATGTACTCTCATAAAACCCTTCCATTATTAAATAATATATGTTTGGTTATTTCATGTATTTCTAAAGCATTAATTCATGTGTGTGTTGGGTTAGAGATTGATATATATAGAATGAGTTTTGTACTGTATGAAATATACCGATCGGAGTTAATAGTCATTCATGAGCAATTATCAGGTATTAATAGGTCAGATTAATAATACAACTGAAATATTTTGGCGTCTGAGCGGCATCCTCATGAAGTCACGAAGAACCAGATGTGTGCTCGGTCTTGACATCGCTACTTCGGATCAACACCAGGTTTTGCAACAAGAGTAAAAAATTCCATAATAATTTCTAAAGACATGTCTTTTGTTTTGAGGACTTTCAGGAAGGTTCAGACCTCAACTTGCTCAGGTTCTACCAACTCTTAATTTTAAATTATAAATTATAAAATATTATGCACAGGATGATTCAGAAATAGCGTTCAACCTTGTCAGTTCTACCGACTCTTAGTTTTACATTATAAATTATAAAATATTATCTGCAGGAAGGTTCAGACCTCAACTTGGTCATGTTCTACCAACTCTTAATTTTAAATTATAAAATATTATGCACATGATGGTTCAGAGGTGCTTCAACCTTGTCAGGTTCTACCGACTCTTAATTTTAAATTATAAATTATAAAATATTATGCACATGATGGTTCAGAAATGCGTTCAACCTTGTCAGGTTCTATCGACTCTTAGTTTTAAATTATAAATTATAAAATATTATGTGCAACAAGGTTCAGACCTCAACTTGGTCAGGTTCTACCAACTCTTAGTTTTAAATTATAAAATATTATACACATGATGGTTCAGAGCTGCGTTCAACCTTGTCAGGTTCTACCGAATCTTAATTTTAAATTATAAATTATAAAATATTATGCACAGGATGGTTCAGAAATGCGTTCAACCTAGTCAGGTTCTACCGACTCTTAGTTTTAAATTATAAATTATAAAAAATTATGTGCAGGAAGGTTCAGACCTCAACTTGGTCAGGTTCTACCAACTCTTAGTTTTAAATTATAAATTATAAAATATTATGCAAAGGATGGTTCAGAAATGCGTTCAACCTTATCAGGTTCTACCGAATCTTACTTTTGAATTATAAATTATAAAATATTATGTGCAGGAAGGTTCAGACCTCAACTTGGTCAGGTTCTATCAATTCTTAATTTTAAATTATAAAATATTATGGACAGGATGGTTCAGAGCTGCGTTCAACCTTGTCAGGTTATAATGGCCGCTCGGGGGAAGTCAAAAAAATGACCTTAGAAATCCCCACTCAACGCTGGAAGTCAGAAAAATGACTTCAGAAATCCCCGCTCAATGCAGGAAGTTAGAAAAATGACTCATGCCTCAAACCGCTCGGGGGAAGTCAGAAAAATGACCTCATGCCTCAAGACCGTCGGGGGGAAGTCAGAAAAATGACTTCAGAAATCCTACTCAACGCAGGAAGTCCGAAAAATGACTCCTACCTCAAGCCACTTGGGGGGAAGTCAGAAAAATGACTTCAGAAATCCCCGCTCAACGCAGGAAGTCAGAAAAATGACTCTTGCCTCAAGACCGCTCGGGGGAAGTCAGAAAAATGATTTCAGAAATCCCCGCTCAACACAGGAAGTCATAAAAATGACTCCTGCCTCAAGACCGCTCGGGGGAAGTCAGAAAGATGACTTCAGAAATCTTCGCTCAACGCAGGAAGTTAGAAAAATAACTCTGGCCTCAAGCCGCTCGGGGGAAGTCCGAAAAAGGCTTCAGAAATCCCCGCTCAACGCAGGAAGTTCGAAAAAGAACTCTTATGAGTCAACTACTCAATAGGTTCAACTTTATGAGGTTCCAATGTCTTTCCATTATAAAATTAAATTATAAAATATTGAAGGGTTTACTTTATTTTATTTAAAAGCATAATTTTTGGAGTGAAAATCTCTTGCACAGGAAAAAGTGTCAAAGAGAACTCTTAGCATTTTCTGTTCAGTCTAAGGAACAGATCCAAAGAGAACTCCTAGAGTTCGTTGCTCGGTACAGAGAGCAAATGAAGACTTAAAACATCGAAGATAGACTCCCTAAATACAATGTGAGCGACCTCTTTTAAAGCTCATAATAATCCCTACGCACCTCTTTCAAATAAAAGAGCTTGCTTGGGCTTGGAGGACTTATGTACTATATGAAATATACCGATCGGAGTTAATGGTCATTCATGGGCAATTATCAGGTATTAATAGGTCAGATTACCTTACGCTTTACAAATATACGGTATTAATTATTGATTATTGGGTTTGATTCCCTAATGGACTTGACTGCCACAACATCTTTTACTATCCCAATAAATTATATACCTCTTTATGAAACATATCTGACTTGAGCGTCGGAGTGTCTTCTGTAGGTCAACAACCCATTGAAGTGGATCACGTTCTTGGAGAAGATTAAAAATCAAAAGAGAACAGAGCAAGAAAGGACCGAAACAAGTTTGAATGACTTCAATAAGGTTTAATTGAAATCAACTATAGCAAACAATCCCCTCCTAAATAATTGTTATAAGGATAATCAAATTATACGGTGGATTTCTGAAAATTCTACCCTTCACTCTATCTTTTAAATTTATGTTTTCTCATAAATATATAAATAAAAATTATAATTATGTTCTTAAATGATTTAAAAATAAAAAGTATAATAGTTTTTTAAACGAAAAATAATTGTACCAAAATTTATTAATATTTTTTATTTTAATAATTATAGAAAAAAATATACATTTAAAATTAATAAATATGATTATGTAATTTTTTAAATATATTTTTATTGAAATTTTTATGTAATTATTTTTTATTAATTTTAGATATGTTTATTATTTTCTAAATTAGTATTATTTTTGTTAAATAAATATAGTTACTAAATACTTTTGAATGATATATTTATTTATTTTATTTGTAGAATAGTTATTTAAGTTACAATTTTTAATTTCTATTATTATATTTTTCATATTATATATTATATACTATATTTTTATTCTACATCTTAAAATATTTTCAATTTAATTTATAATTAAGAAAAAATAATATATAGTTAAGTATATGTGAAATATTAATTATGATGTTAACTAAAATTAAGTAGTCAAACATAATAATAAAAATTGATATCAGAAAAAATATATTCATTCTGCTCAAGAGTTTCTTCATAAGGTTTCTTAATATTACTTTTTTTTTACATTGGTCTAATAAATTTTCAATATTATTCCTCAAAGTTTATTTGTTCTAATTTTCAAACCGTCTATCAACAAAGTCATAGATATATTTATTAATTTGTTCTTAATTATCACGATTTAGACCATCTTGTATCAAGAATTAAAGTATATCATCTTAAATTTAATAGTCTAAATCAATTAAAGTAATAATTGATATTCTTACTATTATATATTTAATATTTGCTCAAATCAATTAAACTCACTTGAATTTCTCCTCTAATAAATTGCCTGTAAAGTTTTGTTTTTCCCTAAATGAGCCAATTATATATAGCACAGTTCGGCGGAGAAACAACATAAATTGTCATGTAATTCAATTTAACTAAGAAATCCTTATGCATTTGAGGATAAAGTTTTATAATCCAACGGCACCAATCCACTTTAAAGGAAAATCAAGTGATTTCAAGTATGTCACAAGTATTTTCAAGAGGTTTAAATTATAAAATGTTTTAAATGAATTACTTAATTTGACCCTGAAACAATGCATTTGGGATTTAAGTTCATGCTATGTTAAAATACAGACATTAATTAACCCTGCTTAAAAACTACTCCTAGAACAATTTCTAGTTATATTTAGCATAGCACCTTCCATCTTATTCAATTCCTCACAGGAACAAAATAAACCATGTTAGTTCTACAAGAGTGATTTGTTAGAGGTAATTGAACACATAAGAAAATATAATGAGATTAAAAAAGGTATAAAGATTCAAGAGTTTCAAATTTTTTGAAGTTACCGGGAGGAATATAAGACTTAAATCATTCAAAAAGAGTAGCCTTGACAAATTCACAGTCCAAAGTCAAGTTCAGCTCGTTTTAAAACAGCAGTTACTCTACTGTAAAATTCTGGTTCATTTTCCTTTATGTCATCCAATGTTCGTGATTCATGTTCATCCACCTGAGAAACAACAACTACATTAGCTTACAAAAGAGTTAAAACATATCAACAAAGAATTACATTCACTGTTATGCTAGTGAATCTGAGGAGAGAAATGACAATCATTCAATTACCTTATCACAGTATAATGCCCCAAATTAGCGAATTTGATTAGTTATAAGCAAAATTTCTAAAGAGTAGGAAGAAGTTAATATGACTAAGAATCAATGAGAGACAGCCTTCAATCTGGTAAAATTGAAATAATAGGAAACATTCAACTGTAAAAGTGATCTGTCATAAGTCATATATGTTTCCTTTTTGAGAAATTATAAAAATACATTCTCTAAAACATTATTCTGAACACTCTCTGATTGGTTGGAAGTTATTAAAATTCACAACTTTGAGGGCCCCATATAATTTCTCTCCAATGATTTTGTAGTTTTCAAAAACCAACCAGAGAAAATGTGTTCCAAAGAGTTTGTTCCTAACACGTCTTGCTATTTTATGAATCATTGGATAGGATATGCCCTACAGTGGTTTCTCTATTTAACACAGTATACAGATAAAGACACAGTTCCATACCATGAATCGGATTCTTAAAACACAATAAAGCATTGAAGCTTTTGCTGAATATTATGGAATCACTAAATTACCTCTTTGAATTTCAAAAGAATCAGATTTGAAATAGATGCCGGTTTTGTACTGTCCCACCTAAATAAAACATAAATGTACAGAATAGTTATGTATACAAAATTCAAATGAAAAGCGAAAGGATCTACATTTGCTATCATTCTAGAAAACAAGGGGCAAGGAAGTGGTCAAATTACATACGACTGCAACATGTTATACAAAAATGTAAATTCCAATTGCAATACAAATCATAGTTTCCAAAACTCTTATTACTCATTTAAGCACAAATAATTAGTATTATGAGAAAAGTAACATTTTGAAATGTACAATTTTAATGGTGAAAAGAAATGGAAGAGTGCGCTTTAAGAGCACTTCGATACAAAAAGGAATATGAGAAAAACCATAAATAGCTTGAGGAAGAGTGCATATTTAAACTGAAGCAACAGATATAGACACATCAGAGGGCACACGTTTACAGCTCAGAAAAAATGTAACCAAATAAAGTAGCTTGAAAGTGAAAAATAGTTAATCTGAAAATAAAATCATAAGCCACACCATACCTAACAAGCATTAGTTCATTAACCGATCGCCACATTCCTCGCCCAACATCTTTCACATGCTTTTCTCTAGCACTTCTTCCATTCCATAACTCTTTAACAATATACATCACTTCTTCAACATCTATCTATGAAAAGAAAAAGAAAAATGATAAATAAAAGAAGAAATATCCCATTGATTTTTATTTGTCAAACAAACTACTATGTACATGTCAAAACTACAAAAAAATTGACATAAAACTCAATCTACAATTCATACTCTGACGCCACCTTGAAGCTTCTTTTCGGTAAACCAAAAGAAGACCTCTTAGATCGAAGAATAAAGTTAATTTTTTTAGTTTTCCCATTACAAATATGATAAAAGTAACATTGACCAAGCATTCAATGGTAAGGTGTTGATATTAGTATCACATAAATATCGACAGATATTTTAGAAAAAAACTGTTCTTGATTCTAAGTTATTAGAAGTAAGTATGCAGTAAGTTTTTGATAGAAAAAATACTTGAAAAGACATTCTAAATATGCTGAAAGTAAGTAGATTTTGTCTACTATAATTACTTTTGGATCATTAGAAAAGTGAAATTGATGCTGGATAACTTTTTTTGTCAAAATATAGCTGCCTGATAATTAAAAAATTATGGGGTAATGTGCAATTCAATGAATAGAGATGGAATAATGAAACTGATCCTAATTTTTATTTTTATTCGCAGTGAAACAAAAACCAAATGGGAACATTTCATACCAGTACTTCGGTGGATGTTCCATACACTGACTCCTCATGCTCGATAAGGCGTTGATGAAGAGTATGATAATGATCCATATCAAAATTGACTACAGGTTCTGTTTGAACATGAACTCCTGCTAACTCTGTCACAACATAGGAGGCCATGAATTGTCCAAATATTGCAGGGATGGTGCCAAGCACAGGTATGATACGAACCCTAAAACCTGGTATTATCTGGCAAGAGGATCGAGAAGTCAAAACATGCATCCAGCACCTCTAAACGTCATGAGAGAGCAATAGTTTGACGATGTAGAAAATATTATAGGCTTACGTTTTTTTATCACAATTAAACATACATATATATTTATATCTAAAGGGTGATTAAACTAATGAATCCATGAACTTACCTGGTAATCTGAAGGGTTTTCTTCTCCGCTTGGACCCTTAAAGGGAAGCAGCTTAGCTTTGGGTTTTTCTAAAGAAAACACCACAGGGATACCACCTTCAATGCCATGATCTTTCCTCAAACGGTGTCTTACCTGCACAGATATGATTCTAGTGTTAGTTATGTAGCTAGTATTAGAAAGAAGAAACTGAGTGAGGACAGAGAAAGTCATAGTTGAAAGATGAAATCAATCAGCTCTGAGATAAATGCCATCCAGCTAGTATTTGTAGACACACATATGAATTGATTCCCTTTACTGAGAGATTATTGACAACAGTTTTAAAAAAAAAATTGTAAAGAAGTATAACAATTTTCACAGCATTCCAGTTATTTCTTTACCAAATTTCTGTAATTTCTTCTACTGTAAATTTGTCTTTAAATAAAGTGTAAAATTAATATATTTCCCCAAACAAAGAATACTCTCTAAGGTAGTCTTTCCGTGATTTCTTTAAGAGCTTATGGAGCCTTGTTCCCTATGTTTGGAATGCTTGCAACTTTGGTTTCTCAAGTTTCTTTTTCCAATCAAGTTCCTTTAACATAAGCAGATTTAGTCAAGCCATTTATTTTCTTCTATATGATACCCAATTATTATTTTTATTCCACTATTTGGAGTTTATGATGGATCAGAGACATCAAACAATGTTAAAGGTTTATGTTGAGATATTTTAGGAAGTTTTAGATTTTATTCTGTCAATACATTTTAGAAAGTTTCAAATTTTATTCCTATTGGTTTTAATTCTGTATATTGGCTGTACTTTAGTTTTATTATTAGCATATTAATCCCACGGTCTCACGGATTTGTTTCCTAGAACAGGATGTGCTTGTTTTCTAAATTATCCAATCAATATATATATATATATATATATATATATATATATATATATATATATATATATATATGTACACGCACACATATATGTATGTATATATATGCACACATATATGTACGTATATATGTACATATATATGTATGTGTATATATATATCTATGTACATATATATGTATGTGTATATATATATCTATGTACATATATATGTATGTGTATATATATATCTATGTACATATATATGTATGTGTATATATATATCTATGTACATATATATGTATGTGTATATATATATCTATGTACATATATATGTATGTGTATATATATATGTATATACATATATATGTATGTATATATATATATATATATAATGAGACTGAATAAGAGAAAAAGTAATTTCTTCTAATTTTAAGATCATATCAGAGCTCCTGATCCTTGGGAGTCTCTAATCATGTGGTTTAATTGCATGCAGCCTTCATTGCTGCCCCACCTAGGTTACATTGGGTAACACCAACAACAGCAAAGGAACTAAGAGGGTTTCTCTGACTTTCAGGCTATTACTGAAGGTTCTTCTTCTTCTTGGACTATGAAAAGATTGCAGCCCCAATAACAGAATTGTAGAAGAAGGAGAAGGTGTATCACTGGATTAAAGTAACAGCAGCTGCAATTCAGAAACTTAAGCAGGAACATATATTTGCTCCGGTTTTGAGGTTCCCAGACTTCGCACAACCTTTTACCATTGGGATAGATGTTTCTAGAGGAGCTATTAGGGTTGTTTTCTTGCAAAATGGACATCTGATTGCTTACATCAGCAAGACAATGGGACCAAAGTACAAGTTGTTTTATACTTATGAGAAGGGATTTTATGCAGTTTTATTTGCAGTTAAAAAATGGAAACACTATTTATGGAGGCAACATCTCATCATAAAGACTGGTCAAAAAACTCTTCAGCACTTATTGTTACAGTCTCCATCTACTTTGATGCAAAATTGGGGTTTAGATAAACTTATGGGCCGCATATAATACAAAAAGGAAGGCGGAATTCAGAAGCAGATGCACTGTCACGGGTTTGCCATAATGCAAGTTTAGCTACAATACTACGTTTTTCATCTATCTTAATGACTGAAGTCATTGAGTCTTGGAATGCAAATCCAAAATTACATAAATTGGTGGATAAGATTTGCAAAACAACCTTATAAGCAGTACACTTTTGATGGTACCTTGTTGAAAAGAAAAGGTAAGGTGGTCGTAGGTGTTCAACAAGGCTTATGAAACAAAATTCTAAGTCATTTCCATGATTCTCTCGTTGGTGGACATTCTGGAACTGAACTCACTAACTGAAGGATTAAAGAGCAATTTCATTGGAAAGGATTACAAAGGGATGTAAAGAGGTGGATGAGGGAACGTGTCATTTGCCAAAGGTTCAAAGCAATAAACTAGTCACCAGAAGGGCTTCTTCAACCTCTGCCTGTACCTACTAGAGCATGGAAGTCAATCTCTATGGACCTTATCACAAGATTGCCTAACTCCAATGCGAAGAGTGTCATACTAGTAGTATACCATAGATTCACTAAATATACTCATTTCATAGCTTTAGGATACCCATTCAGTGCAATAAAAGTAGCAGAGTTATTCATGAACACAGTGGTGAGATTGCATGCATGACCAGAGGAAATTATTTCGAATAGAGATACAATCTTCTGGAACACCATCTGAAAAGGTTTGATGCAGTTATATGGTGTTAAGCTGTTACGACCCACAGCTTTCCATCCAAAAATTGAAGGACAAACTGAGAACCTAGCAAGTCATTAAAGGCTTACTTGAGATGTGGTAAAGGGAGTATGCTCAAACAGTGGACAGATCACTTAGCAATGACTGAACTACGGTATCATACAAAGTTTCATACAGCCACCCAGATGGCACCTCTTGAGGTTTTATATGGATACGTTCCTACAATTCCTAATTTGGTACATAATGGAGTAACTTTAATTGAGGCCATCAATTACACTGTGCGAACAAGAGAGCAGATTGGAAGAATGCTAAAAGAAAATCTCTGTAAATTTTATCTGTTTCTCTGTTTAAAAATAGGAATAATTCATGTTAGCCAACTTTTGACTTTTGACATTTTAAGAAAAGAAAAACCAACCACAAGTGTAAATTTACTTAAGTTTAAAAATAGCAGAACTTAACTGGCGTGAGAACAATTTAGGGGAGCAAAATCCAAATGAAACAGATAAAAAGTGTAATCGAGCCTACAGACAACTTCAAACCTATACACAAGTTTTTATCATAAGAGGAACAAAAAAGGATCCAGTAAGATATATAACATAGGTTTGACACGGGTAAAAGTGAATATCAATCATACGCTCGAAATAACAGTTGAAAGTAATGACTATATCCAGATAATTCATGTTAGCCATTCAAGAAGATTATCAGGACAAATGCTTAAATAACATTTTGAAAACAGTTTCTCTTAATCAGAAAGTAAAAGAAAACAGGTCCGTATGTATTATGTTATGCTTAAATCACAATACCATTAAATCAACATAAACACAATTCACAAATTTTGCTCAGAAGTCCTGGCAGTAACCATCCACAATCACAAGTATATTGTTTTAATATAAAACTTAATTTTAGTTAATTGGAATGACAGATGACAATATGGAAAATGAGATATCCTGAAATGAAAGAAATAAAACCAAAAGAGAAAGAGCATCTGAAAAAGCTTTCACTACTGTCAAATGTCAAAATTCTAGTGGTCATAAAATCAGCAAGAGGGACCCAAGAATGAAGTATTATTCAAAGTAACCAAGAGGCTAAAAACTTCTCTTTAACAATGATATTATCAATTTTGGTGCGCACAAGGGCAGCTGTGCTTTCTGTACGCATTTTTCATTCAAGTCAGTAAATTGTAATTGGCAGATGGTGTTGAAGAGCAATGCATTAGTTCACTATTGGGATGATTAGGCTATTAGGGCTATTGGGAATGAGAATTAGTGCTAAATTTCCATAATAACTAATCTATATGGTTTAAGCTCTAGAAAATACAATAAAAAGGAGACTTAAAGGAACATTACAGCTCGAGACAATGGATCATTAGTAGACTCTCTCAGATCAGCAATGCGTATTCTTGTTGGATCAGCTCTGGCACCAGCCCCTGTGGCGGATAGAACCTTCAAACCCCTGCGTACACATGCAGCAAGAAGTGCCACCTATGACAAATGACAAACCATGCAATGAAAGATCAAGCTTATGACAATAATATTTGGATATGAATGGCATGATTGTTAATAGTAAGGAGCACAGGATAGGAGAACAATTTTTATCAAGTTTTCCAAAGCCAACCAAGTCATATTGGCATATGTATTACCAATATAAATTATCCATCAGATCACATTCATATATGGATCCCAAAATGTTTCTATTTCACAAGTTAGAAGCTAAAGAATTGAAGGAAAGAAAAGTAAAAGATTATGAATATAAAACAACCATTAGTGCCTGATCATAATACCTCTCACAACAGGGGATTGAGGGATACCTATGTTATATGATAGAATGGCAGCATGAACTTGTAACAATTCAGTCAAGTAGAGAGTAATCTTTAGAGGATACCTTTGTATCAATGTTATCAATACAATCCAATACAAAGTCAGGGTGGCCTGAGAGAATTTCTTCTTCAGTGGATGAATCATATAATAACACTTTGGCATCTACTTGGCACTCTGGAAAGACAGATAAGAAGTACTCCTTAAGGCACTGAGCTTTCGAGATGCCAACATCTGCTCTTGTCGCAACAGCATGTCGATTTAGTGATGAAAGAGAAACCTTCTCATTTAACAAATAAATAAGTACAAAACTGTATGGAAGGCACAGGCTTACAAAAATTCTAGAGATGGGAAAATATGACAGCAAAAGATAGAACTACTTTATCTTTTTTTACTCTGTTTTACCAAATACAGCTTAATAATATTGTTAACAAGATTTTAGCTGCGATTCTTCAGCCATGCACTAAAGTAATTAACAATAAAGGCTCGTATAAATTGACATTTAACGTGAATAGAGTAACTACTAAAATACCATTCATGATAGCTAATAAGCAAAGAACCAAGTAACCCAAATCTTTTTTCCAATCTAAACTCCAGTTTCTTAAGTAAACTATAATAGTTGATAAATTTACATTTTTTAGTCTTTAAAGTAGTATATTCCGAAACTATGAGTATTATGTAGCCATACCATTTAAGCACATAAAATACAGAACTTCTAGCCAAAATGAAGAAAGGAAGCTGTAAATAACATTGATATTAGAGTCATAACATCCATATCACAATGTAAATAAATAAAACTTCACAGTTTGTGTTAGGGGTTGGAAGGTGTATGAGAGAAAAAAGGTTTAGGAGAGAAGGTGAAGACCGAACGGTGGAGGAAGGAAGACCAAACTGGACGGTGATAGAGGAATTATTGGATGAATTAAGGGGAGTTAGGTATTTCTCTAAAGTAGATTTAAAGGCCGGATAGCACCAGATTTGGATGGGAGAAGGGGATATTGAGAAGACGGCCTTCAAGACTCACCAAGGCCATTATGAATTCATGGTGATGCCGTTCGGCCTTACTAACGCACCAACAACCTTTCAGAGTGCGATGAACGGTCTGATGCAGCCCTATCTATGAAAATTTGTGCTATTATTTTTTGATGACATATTGGTGTATAGCCGAACGTGGGAGGAGAATTTGGAGCGTATCGGGTTAGTGTTGAGGAAGCTGGAGGAGAACAGTTGGGTGGCTAACAGGAAGAAATGCGAATTTGGCAGGACCCAGATAAGATATTTGGGGCTTTTGATCTCAGAAAGCGGGGTGGAGATGGATCAGGATAAGGTGAAGGCAGTGATGGATTGGGAAAGACCCAAGACGTTGAAAGCCTTAAAGGGGTTTCTGGGCTTGACGAGGTACTACAGGCGTTTCATGAAGGATTATGGGAAGATTGCCAAACCATTGACCAAACGGCTTAAAAAGGGGCAGTTCATATGGACCGAGCAAGCTGATGTGGCCATGACTCGATTGAAGGAGGTCGTGACTACTGCACCAGTATTGATTCTACCTGACTTTGACCAACCTTTCCATATTGAGTGTGATGCTTCGGGAGGAGGAGGAGCGGTTCTCACTCAAGGAAAAAGACCCATTGCTTTCTTCAGCAAAGCATTGTCAGAGGGATCGTTGAATAAATCGGTATACAAAAAGGAACTCATGGCTCTGGTCATGGCCATACAGCACAAGAGACCCTATCTCTTGGGCCAAAGATTTGTGGTTCACACAGACCAAAGGAGCCTCTAATACATATTAGAGCAACGCATCACCACTCAGAACCAGCATAATTGGATCGCAAAGCTCCTGGGATATGATTTTGAAATTGTGTATAAAACAGGGGCTACCAACAGGGTTGCAGATGCTCTATCTCGAAAAAAAGAGGAAGGTACGGAGGATGAGAAGGAATTGAGGGTGGTCGCCAGGCCTTGTTGGCAAGACTTTGGAGAGATTCTAAAGGAGGTTGAGGCGGATGAAGCTTTGAAGAAGGTAATGGAAGATCTCGAGAAGGACCCCAACTCACACCCATCTTTTACCATGGAGCATGGCAGACTGCACTACAAGGGGAGACTGGTGATCTCGACTCAGTCCGCCTGGGTTCCTAAGCTAATAGGTGAGTTCCACATTACTCAGACAGGGGGGCATTCAGGGGTATACCATCACTTTACTGGATAAGGATGAAGAAAGTAGTAACTGATTTCGTTGCAAGCTGCCTGGTGTGCCAACAACATAAGTTCCTGTCATCTTCTCCACAGGGGTTGCTACAACCCTTGCCCATACCCAACGCTATTTGGGAGGAAGTAAGCATGGATTTTATAATAAAGTTGCCCAAATCTCAAGGGTATGATGCCATACTGGTAGTGGTGGACCGCCTCAGCAAATATGGGCACTTCATCCCACTGAAACATCCCTATTCCGCCCGTACAATAGCTGAGGTATTTGTTAAGGAGGTTGTCAGGTTGCATGGGGTACCAATGTCTATTGTTAGCTACAGAGATCCATTGTTTTTAAACATTTTCTGGAAGGAGCTGTTTAAAATGCAGGGTACCCAATTACAAATGAGCACTGCCTATCATCCTGAATCGGACAGGTAGACTGAGGTGCTGAATAGGGTGTTGGAGGGTTATCTGAGATGTTTTTGCTCAGAACAACCAAAGGGGTGGAGTTCAATGCTACTATGGGCCGAGTATTGGTACAATACTAGCTACCAAGAAGCAGCAGGGTGCACTTCGTTTGAAACAGTATATGGGAGATCTCCTCCTTCTCTGCACCGTTTCGTACCAGGGGAAACCTTAGTGGAAGTTGTTGGCCAGGAGCTGCAGACAAGGGATGAAGCACTGAAGCAGCTAAAGTTTCATTTATCACGTGCTCAAACAGGCCAATAAAAAAAAAGAGACCAGTAGATGTAGAGGTGGGAGATTGGGTGTACTTGAAGATCAGACCGCACAGGCAAACTTCTATGCCGACCAGACTACACCCTAAGCTAGCCGCTCGGTATTTTAGGCCTTTCCAAGTCACACAGAAGGTCGGAGAGGTGGCTTTTAAGCTCCAATTACCGGACACTGCATGGATACATCCAGTATTCCATGTATCCCAGTTGAAGAAGGCGGTAGGGGAACAAAAGGTGGAGAAGGAATTGCCAATAGACTTGCAAGGGGAAGGGCCGTCTTTTTGGCCTATTCGAATTTTGGATAAGAGACAGATTCAACAAGGGGAGGACGAGGTGCAACAAGTGTTAATAGAATGGCAAGAAGGGGGACCGGACGGAGCAACCTGGGAGGATGCAATAACTATCAAAGAGCAATATCCAGATTTCAACCTTGAGGACAAGGTTGATCATCAGGCGGTGGGTAATGTTAGGGGTTGGAAGGTGTATGAGAGAAAATGGTTTAGGAGAGAAGGAGAAGACCGAACGGTGGAGGAAGGAAGACCAAACCGAACGGTGAAAGGCAGGGGAAGTTCAGGCCGAACGATGGAAGACAAGGAGGAGTCGAGCCAAATGGCCAAAGGCAGTAGCGGAGCGATGGGGAGCAGCCGACTGGTTGAAGAGTGACTATCCTAACTGGGACAACAGTTAGGATAGGCGGAAAGTAATTATAGTAAATAGAGCCATATCCTAGGAAAATATTGTTAATTACGGTAATTAGAGTAGTATCCTAGGGAAATATTGTTAATTACGGTAATTAGAGCAGTATTCCAGGGAAATACTATTAGTTACGGTAATTAGAGTAGTATCCTAAGGAAATATTCAGTATAAGTTAATTACAGTAATTAGAAGTATATCCTAGGAAAATAATAATTATAAATAAAGCCCTGACGCTATGGTTTACGACATGCTTTTGGTTATTGAGTTTTGTAAAGGAGGTTAAACTCCTTAGTGACTGAAAGAGGTTATGCTCCCAGTTATTGTTTGCTTTCTTTGATTCAAATATTTCTATCAATAAAAGAGATTTATTCAGTTACTGTTCTTTCGATTTACTGTGAGAGTTGAGGGTTATCTTTCTACCTACGATCGTGGCTAGTTACGTCTCCAACACGGATAGGTAACAGTTTGGTGGCAACGAAGTTTTGTAGATGACACATTAAACATTAAGGAGTGAATCAATCTGAGAAAAAACCTGGTCAAAGTCAACAAGAAGAAGCTTGCCAATCCCTGATCTCAAGAGCATAGTAGCAGCATGACTACCGACACCTCCAAGACCAATGACCACTACATATGATCCAGTCACTTTTTGCTGAGATTCAAAGCCAAAAAACTGAATGTTCCTAGTTACGGCATAAAAAAATCCAAAAAACAATTTGATTAACAGAAGTCCAAGAAAAGATAGACATATCAAGAAAGTACCATCCATATACGTTTGATGTACATAATGTTGAGTAGAATAGATATATGCATACACACACACAAATATATATATATATATATATAATGACAACAATTGTAAAATGGGCATTTAAGCATTGCAGGAGATGTGTTGGTAGTCCCAAAAATAAAAGAGAAGAAATATTCCACCAGTCAAACTAACCTCTTTTTTTTTGGTTTCTTCTTATCTCAGTAATTCACATCAAGCAATGAAAATTCTGCCTTGATGGCAAAAAGTTGTCTTTCAAAATAGAATCAATGTAATAATATTTCATAGGTTATCCATGATATTGGGAGTTGTGGGACAACATGTAAAGTGCAAAATTTCTATGCAAGGAAAAAATATTTCATGCCATTTCGAACCTTTATTAAACATCAAACAGTAACTGTAAAAACTAGCACCAAGCATAGTCCAACTATTTTGGTAATTGACGCATGAGCTCTAAATCTTCTTAGACCGCCAAAAGATCTCACAGTCTAATTGAAACAATATTGCAGGTGCTTCTTAGATAATTTTTTACCAATTAACTCAACAATGTAGAACACAGTTACAGTCAGAAATAAGCTCAGAGAAAATGCTACATTAAATTTATTGGCAACCACTTGCAATACCTAGTTAGCTGTTCTGAAACAATCTCATCTTTCAGAAGATCTTCGTTAACCACCCTATCATTTTTCTTTCCAGAAATAGAGCATCCCTCAACACCTGCATGAGACACAAAGTCCAACACTTATAAGGACACTTAGAGAAGCAGTCTTATTAATTTCCCGATGTGAAAGTAGGATTAAGTAGATAGGAGCATTAGTCACATTGAAACTTGTTTCTAACAGGTTTATACAGTCTGCATTTGTATCGGTAGTTAGCCTGACTTCCTATAAAAGAGAATATAAATGATCTAACAAGTCAATTATAGTCTATTAATAATTAACATAGGAATTCAATAAAACTATCTGAAATCTTAGAGAAAAAACACGGGAATAACTACTTGTAGTACTTGAAATTGGTTAGTTAATACTTTAAGGGATAGATAATAACATTTAGGATACATGGGTAACAGAACAAACTAGCCAAAGTCTATAAAAAGCACCTCTCACCCTGAGCAAAGACACTCAACTCTAAATGCTCTATCTAGAAAACCTAAAATACAATATCAAGGTACTTTTGGCCAGAAAAACATTGAACGATGACCTCAAACTAATACATTTACAAGGAATACCAGTTCTACAATAACTAAGATTTAAGGAACTGTCTTACGAATGCAATTTTTTTTTTTCCTTTTGCTAATTATAAAGTAAAGAAAAAAAAAATGCAAAACCCATTACCTACTAAACAAACTATAAAACTTGGTATTTAAATTCGATCTCCTCGTATCTCCGTTTCATTCCTCTCTATTTCCGCTGAAACAAACATAGGACAAGAAACTAACCATTGACATGTGTGTCACTAATTGCAACTTCAACTCTCCACTATTGATGAGTGATGAGTATGCGAGTGAATGTGCAATTTTTATAATCAAAGATTTTAATTAGGCAAATACCGAAAGGGAGACGTTCAGAAGCAGGAATAAATAGAGTCATCATAACAAAAGAAGTGGAGACAAATTGGTCAACAGCCATTCACTGCACTGTTAAAATCCATTCTTTCAGGCCACTTACCATTGAGATCAGCCGGAACATTCTTACTGCACTGCGATACACCTCTTCTGCAAACATCACAGCAAGCATTCAGTAGCATCCAAAGTACAGTAAAAAAAAAAGTATCCCTTTGATTAATGACTCTAAAGTTAAACAACTTGATCCAACCAACCCATCACCTTTTACGACACTCAATTATCGCAAAGTTTCAAATTGTAAGCAATAACGTTGTTTTTGCACCAGCCCTTCCTTTGTGGGTTCCAACAACCAAAGGACCAGTCAGTATACACACATACATATACACACACACACACACACACATATATATATATATATACACACACACATACATACATATGTAAGAAAAAAAAAAAAAAAGTAGTTCAGCTCAGATAGTTAACAAGAGGAGATTAAAAGGGTAAAGAAGAAGTTGCATACTTTTGAGATTGAAGAAGCCTAAGAAGAAAGAAGGTAGATACAGAGCCCAAGAGAGCTCCTCCTCCCACCAATGCCAAATATTTCCCTCTGTCCATTTTCTCTCTCCTTGCTAAAACCCCCTAAACACAACTAATTCTAGAGGTTTTATTTCGGGTCCAATTAACCGGGTCGGGTTAAATTACCCTGTTTCAATTCGGACCCTTGTCTCTTTTCTCGAGGTAAATTGAAAATTTTGAACAACAATAATATATAAAACAAGGGTTCAACAATTTCTTGGGTGTGTTGAGGGTTCCGTTTGTTGCGTTTTCAATCTTTTCCCCTTACGCCACATTCTTCTTCTGCTTACGAGCAGGAACATGGATGCTCCGGACAAGAAGAAGGCATTGTCTCGTGTTAGCTTTAGTTTTAAGAAGAAAGAGAAGTACCCTGTATTCCCCCTAGTGAGGTTTGCACTTCTTCACGCATCTATCTCTAACTTCAATTTTCCTTTTTTTTTTCTTCTTACACCTTTGCTTATGGAAGTGATTATTTGTTACCTTATGTTGATTTAATTGCAAACACAGCCGTCATGATTTTTTTTCTAAGTGTTTTGTTCTTTACTTGTGAATGACGCACTAGTCTCTAAAAACCTTCTGCTTATGCATTGAGTTATGTCCGTTTTTGGATTTGGTTGATTTTCTGGTAAAATGTGTTGGCAGCTATGTTTGAGTATACAACTTGAAAGTATTATTTCTCAAGATGTGTTTCATTTTGTATGCTATAGCCTGTTTAGATAAACTGCTTATAGAAGAGGGAAATAAGAAGGGAGAATATATTTAGCTTTTTCATGTTGTGCATTTTATATTTTGGAGAAGTTCATTGCAAAGTGATTCTGTAAATGTCATGTGTACTAGTTGATTTTAACTTATACCTAAGATGATTTTGACTTTCCTGTGTTTATGTAATTACAGGTATAATGAACTTCGGCAGCCTGTTTGCCAGGTATGTGGTGTGGTTATGTTGGAGCCTATACGTTCACACCTGGCTTCTCCTGAGCATCACGAGGTAATGAATGGTATTTGGTTAGTTCTCTCTGTGCTATTCTCAAAACTTCTGACTTACGTTTAGATGCTCCTATCATATGATTTGTTGAAGAGTACTTTCTTATATCGTTTTTTTCCCCTTTGTTGTTTCCCAACCTCTCTCGCCCCCATCGAAAATGAGCTTATATTTTGGCATGATTATTATGGGCAGGAAATGAAAAAACGGAATACTAATACTACTGCATCGGCTGACCATAACAATGCAAAGCCACTTACTGGTACCAACTCTCCCAAGGCTAATAGAGAACAACCTCAAGATACAGAACACCAACTGCCAGAATGTTCACAAAATGTGCCTCAACATCAGTCACTGTCGACGCTTCCAAGAGATTTTTGTGATGACAGTGGTAAAATAAGGACAAGATCTGGTACGAATTGGTTTAGAAAATGATGCTTTATGTGTTTTCTCTTGTGCACTAAATCATAGAGAGTTGCAGTTGCATCCCACACTACTGATAGTGATATTTTTTCATGCATACATCTTTTGTGCAAAGATATATAATATCTAGCATTTAAAATTACTGGTGTGATTCTTTATTTTTCTCTCTGAGGTTCCAATTCTTTTGTCACATAAATGATAGGGAATTTCCTAGACTGGAGTCTCTTTTTTGGGGTCTCATTGGCAATGTTCATTTGTTATCTTAAAATTCTTTCCATCTTTGGATCCCCATCTGTGGAATGCTCTATTTAAGGCATAATCTTGCATTTGCCTAGGTACTTCACTGTTTTAATCAGAAGCAGTACTTTTATCGTCGTGACCTTGGTGTCAAAGCCATGACTTGAAGACATGAAGTCTGAAAACCTTTTCTGAAGTCTGAAAACTAATACTACCTAATACTCCCTTCAACGAGGCTGGTATGTCTCCACACCCACCAAGTGGAGCTTTTTGGTGCTTACAAAAACGAAAGAAGAATTGAAAAACTTTTCCAATTTACCTAAATAATTTTTATGGCATTTTTCATTAAATATCCAAAGGCTGAAACTTTCTCCCTTTGGCACATCCAATATAATTCATGCATTTTATTTCAACATTTTTATCATATATTTAACCGAAGTCATTTTCTTTGTAGTTTCAAAAGTAACCGAAATGATGGACCCTCCTAAAGATCAAGAATACGGGGAATCCAACAACGGCTGTGTAAAGGTGAAATCCAAGATTTCACATTCCATCCATGAATCATTTACATCTTCAAGACGTGGAAGACCACGAAAAACGAAGGTAATTGCCATCCAAAATCTTTGAAATATTCCATAAAATTCACTGCATTGGCTTCTGATGAAATTCTTCTTGCTCCCAGCCTACCAAGTTCATAATCAACCAGACTCCCAATCCCCCATCAACACCCCGGAGATCCAAAAGAATAAAGCATGTGGCAGATAGAAGTGCCGACCATGTGCCTGAAGCATCGTCATCTGAGGAATTATTGAAGGACAAACTAATTGCATTACTGAAGGTAAAATTACTTACATCACTACTTGTCAAAGTACCTCTACTTCTTAATCACTATAACATTTAATTCTATCATAACAGAGGCGTACTGCAGAGACTTCCCTAGTCAATGGCAAAGAGAGTTTCCAAGTAGATGGCAAAGAGAGTTCCCCAGTAGATGACAAAGAAGCCTCTTCGGATATCGACCCCTTAGTAATCTACAAAAGAAAAAGACTACCTCGGAAGCGGTATTATGGTCAAACGAGCAAGACTACAAAGAAAACTGCTCCCAGAAAGGTTCCAACTGCTGCAATTACTAGCTCTACTACTGGTTTACCCCCTCATCATGATCCTCCTGCAGCTGCTCCAGTCAATGTTGATACTCCTCACGTTGAAAATACAAATACTGCTGAGCCAATATTCAGTGAAAGACTTGTCGAAGAGGTGGAGAAGGTTAACCCTGCCCCAGCCAATGCACAAGAGCAGGTTGCTTCCAGCAAGGCTGAAGATTCTCCAGATCAAGTGGACCCAAAGGCTGATGAAGTCTCTTCTGGAAACACCCCACTCGATGTAGAAGCCATAGACAAAATGATCGAAGATGACCCTTTGAGTGCCATTGAAAATATCCTGACGGGGAAGGTTTCCATTTTTTCCAAAACTCCACAATCTGCTACTCTGTCAGAACCATCAGAAGCTCAAAGCTCCCCTACAGATATTCTGTCAAAAGAGCTAAAAGACTTGATGCAGACGTTCAGCTTAGGTGATTTTGTTACAGACTATGAACAATTATCAAAAGTCCTACTTATTCTTGAAGAGTTGCAGAAGAATGAGAATTTACTTTCTCTTGCCCAGCAAACATTCATGAGGACATTCAGACTCTTCTTCAACAGTGCTGTTGCTCACCACAAAGAATCTTGTACAGTTGGAATAAAGAAAGTCAAGTTGAACCGAGCTAAAGAAGATATACTTCACAAACTGCAAGAAACTAAACATGCACAAGAGCAAATCACAACGTCCATTTCAATTGCCAACATCAGGGTCAATGAAATATCTTCTTCTATTGAACAACTTGAAGAACAATTATCTAAACTGAAGGAAGAGAGAGAGACCTTTCAGTTGGCTATAAATGAAGGCGAGAAACAAAGGGAGACATTGAAGAATGATAGCATCTTATGGGCTCACCATACTAAAGACCTGGTTTTTGATCTTGCAGGCATTGAGGCAAAAGAAAAAGCCCTTCGACAGCAACTTGAAGCAGACAAAGATGCATATAACCAATTTAAGGCATCCTTTCCTTTTTAATTTACATTCTGAACTAGTTGTAGTAATAATTAATTACAATGTTATGTTTAATTCTGTATTAGACCTGGTTAAGTGCAGAACTGTAGAATTATAACTTGGTTACAAAATCAGTGGACGAAAATTTAACGATTTCAAAATGTAATGTCATGTTAATATTGTATTACTTGTCACCTTAAACTAGTTGGTTGTCATTATTTCATGAATTCTACGTTTCATGTCTACTTTTGTTTCCACCCGCTATCACTTTAAAATTCGATATGTCACATTATCTTTTTATTTATAGAAAACTTATAAAGTATTTTGAACAAACTAACTAGAATTTATCCCGTTTAAAGAATTCTAACATCAGGAAGATTATTTGAAAATATTTTCTCCATATCAAATGGCATGTTGATAAGTTTAGTATTTAGTATGCAGCTAGAAGGTTACCTTGCAAAGCAATATAACAAAACATTGTCATTAGGTAGGATTATTTTGAGTTAAATATTTTGCAGTCCCTAGACTTGAAATAAAATTATAATTCGCTTATATATCAATTTTGATACAAAACTCTATACTTGTAGGGATGATGATGAATTTTTACCTTAAAAATGAATATAAAATAATGAAATTTATTCTCATTCTGTTAGTTTTCATTCTTAAACACAATCTTGTTTAATTAGATTATTTAGGGTAATAGCGGATAACCAAAAAACATTATTAAAAAGTATTAATAAATTTAAGTGACAATGTTTTTATATATTAACAACGACATGAAAAACTAATAATTAATTAAGTAAAAAAAATTCAAATAAAACTCTTTTAAAACATAATATTATTAATATCCCTTTATTATTATTTTTCATTATTGAAAAAAAAATGAGACGTGGATACATTTTCCTGATAAATGTGAGGATTGTGAGTACAATATATAATCAGGCATGCTCAACTGAATAATTTATCGTTTAAAATGAAAAAATCTTTGCCACCTTAATCTTTCCTCATAAATATCATTGAACTGAATCCCTCTTCGCCTCTTCTCTCTGAAATTAATGTATAAATAAAATGAACATGCATGTTTTCTTCCATGACTATATCTCATGCATGCAACACAGTAATCTTTTCTCATAAATATCATTGAACTGATTCCCTCTTCACCTCTCTTCTTTGAAATTAATGTATAAATGAACATGCACCTCTCTTCATCACATCTAACTCTTCTTCCATTCGTTTTCAGAGTTAACTCTTTCCACAAAATCTTCTTCATACACAATGCTGTGGACAACGACACTCACCAAGAGCATGTGCATTCTCATTTTTTTCTTAACAGCAGCTTTTGCAGCCACCGACATGGTTGTTGGGAATCACCGTAGAATCCTTCAGTATACTGATAATGCCAATGACGAAAATAATCATTTTCACATATCTGATATATTCAAAAAACCTGACATTATCGTCTACGTAACCATCGGTCTTCTGTTTCTGACCTTTATCGGCCTCTCCTTATGTCGCTACCTTCGCTCCAAAAAGGATGCCCCTGCGCCACGACCACGATCACAACAGTGATCCACTATATCGAATTCAATAAATGTTTTTGGGATAACTTTTTGTTTTCTTATGATTTAAATGATCAGTGAGTAATTTTCTGATTACTTCATATCATTGCAGACTTCTCCTTATTGATGAAATAGTATTTCTAATTTCTTTTTATTACTCCAAACTCTTGTGTCAGTGTGTGCTCTAACTGTTCCTATTTAAGAAAGAATAATGGTAGGATGAGATACTTTACATAAGATAATTTTCATCATGTAATGATTTGAAATTTGGATTGGATCTTTGATCATCCTGTGTTTTTACTTTTATTTTTATTTTTGTTGTGGTGTGTACTTTTAAGAAGTTTCTTTTGATTTTACTCAGGTGATTTGTAAATTGTGATATTAGTATATGGAATTGATTAGGATAAATTTCCAAATGATTCCATTAATTTTTAAATTTCAAAGGAATTATTTTATGTTCACCATTTTTCCTTCCGTGATTTTATAGTAGAAAACATAATTAATATTGATGAAAAATTAAAAGGTTTTTATCGTGTTTCTTTCTGTATTTACCGTTAAATAATTTATGAAAAAGGTTTGGTGACAAAACAAATGAAACTCTGTTACAATAAGATTTTAATCTTCACGATGAAAAATCAACACACAAATTCTTGAATCATAAATAAAGTTACATGAAATATTTACTCAAAACTATAAAATAATAATAATAATTGTTTCGGTTTATGGAATCGATGTTAACTCAACTTTCACATAGAGTTTTCAAGTTCCAAGATTAGGTTAGAGTTTTATCTTCAGTCTTCCCTACACTCAAATGCTAAAGTTAGTGTTTGTCTGCATGTTGTAAGAATAAATGCGTAGTAAAAGGTAATCAACTACCTGGATATCAAACGTGTATTTATATATTTTGAGATATGTTTATCATTAGTTCTGGTCTAATTATGGTCCAAACAGTGATAATTTGACTTAGAGTTGACGTAATTATTCTTGTTGCTAATTTTGTTTGTCTAGCCTAGCGACCCACCAATCGTCTTTCATGGAATCAAAAGGGTTTTTGACTGCTCGGTGTAATGCCCCAATTTTGGAATGTCACAGGTTTACTTAAATTTTTAAAAACTTAATTCTGATACCATTACAGAATACAGATTAAATAAAAACTTCTATTTATTTTAACTAAATTGAAAAAACTTCATAAATCAAATGTAACTATGAAGCGAATAAAAAATTTCATTACAAAATTATTAGTATTGAAATTCAAACCCCATAATTCTCCTACGTATCTCACCACTCAACTTCACTTTAGCTACATCTGTAACAACATCTACTCCCGTATAAGTATGATCATCGCAGGTGGAAACTAGAACCACAACATGCAAGGATAAACTAATAAAAACAAGTCATATAAGCATACATAAGTACTAAACAACTACTTAAAATATGTCCTCTAAACAATATATATCTTAAGATACTTACACATATCTTCACATGACATCACATACAACAGAAGGTCGAATGTCACCTCCTACCACTCTTTTAAAGAGTTTCACCAGGCCGGTACACTTTACCACACCATTAAACCACAACATTTTCCACCATTCTCTTAAAGCTTCACCGGGAGAGTACACTACTTCCCACCACTCTTCCAGAAGCTTCACTAGGCAAGTACATCGCCTCCCACCACTGCTCTATTCTTAGAGAGATTCACCGGTTGATACACTTTACAACACCATTAAACCACAACATTTCCCACCACTAAAAAGAAAAGTTAAGCAGCATATGTCCCTCCAAGGTTCAAACTCACTATCTTGTAACTCACCCGGATAAGTAACCAACAAACAACCACTAGGCCAATTCAATTTCATAGATATTACACTGCAAATACTATTATTTAATATATTTCACACATTTTACAAAATTAATTTAAAAAATTATAATTAATTTTTATTTACTCATTCAACACTTTTTAACCCACAAACACACTATCATAATAATTTATCTTAGTATTAAAATATAAATAAATAAAAATATATTTTATTTTTTATTTTTTACGAGTTTCACACTCAGCCTTTAACTAGACAGAAATAATGTACAACTTATATTAAAACACAATCGGTCAAAACCACCAGAAGCTCAAAGCTCCCCTACATATATTTTGAACTAGTTGTAATAATAATTAATTACAATGTTATGTTTAACTCTGTATTAGATCTAGTTAAGTGCAGAATTGTAGAATTATAACTTTGGTTACAAATCAGTGGACAAAAATTTAACAATTTCAAAATGGTAATGTCATGTTAATATTTTATTACTTATTATGACATACACCCTAGCCATGACCAAGCACACTTAAAAAGAGTTGGATTCATATGTGGAAGGTGGGTATGAACTCTTATCATCATGGGTCATCAGCATGTTCTTAGTAAATTAGGTGTATTTTAGACCTTGTATTAAGGCTCCAATAGTATATGATTTCCCTTTAGGCTTTGTATTAAGGACCAAGTATTGTATGGTTTGTAATTTTAGCTTGATGGAGGGTGTCCCACCGTGGGGCATGATGGTCACATGACAAGCTCTTAGTAAGAGTTTTTTTAAGAAGGAAGTGACCACGTGTCTTTTTCTAAGTGGAGAAACTCTTGCTAAAGTGGATTGTCATAGCTTAGGTTGAGTGAGCCCATATAAAAATTGTGCTTTATTGTTTTTCTTCTTTAAAAGCTTTTGTTAAGTTTTCTATGTCATCGTCTAAAGCATACCCTTATTTAGTAATCCTTTGAAAACTCATCAGACACCTCTTGCAAAAATTTAGAAAATATTATTCACCCCCTTTAATGTTTTTCTGTGTATTTCACTTTTTTAGCTCAACGCCTGATGGATTAACATATTAGGGTTTTGTTTAACGTTTTTTTAGTAAACTCAAAAAATAACAGGTACCAGCAAGTGTTTGTTTAACATTTTTTAGCTTGACGCCTAATGTTCATGGTTCGTAATAAGTTCTTTTGGTGTGTTTCTTCCCTTCATCACACTTTTAAGGCTTCAACTTTTTACTAGTCACTAATTTTGTCCTTCTAGAAATATGGATCTTCAATCTCACTTTTATTTCTTTAACAACCCATATCTTTGACCATTTTTCTATTCATCTTCTGCAATAATCTTCAACTTGGGTTGACAAAACTTTATGGATTAGCCTGGTTTGAATCTAATTTTTTCATTCATAGTACCATGATGATCATGTCAATCACCCTTTTCGTTTAGTTGGGTGATTCTATTGACTTGATTTACTTCATTGACCATTCTTTGCACTGATGTCTCTCTCTTCTCGTTGTTAGATTGTGAAGAGAAACCCCAAGCAATTTGTTCAACTTCAAACACATTGAATTTCACCTCTCCATTTTGACTTCTTATTTTCAATTTTCCACCATTAACATTTAACATACACTTTCTCTAATACTATGAAGTGTTTTGTCAACCAACTTTAAACATCTTGAACTATCAATTAAGGGTGTGAGCACAACATTGTACTTGGAAAGACTCATCATCATTTAGCAAATTTTTATGAACACAAAGATAGCTTTTTAAAATGTATTACAAGATATTATTAGCAGAAACATTGTTCAAGGTAATTGAGAAATATTTTTCATCGATACCTCATTGTTTTAGACCATCAAATGCAACATTTTCTAGTGCAACACATGTGTGTGATTGTTTCATTTGACAAAAGTTAAGAATTTTACTTGTCAATTTTTAGTTTTCATTAAAAAAGTGTGCAATTAGGGAAATGTAGCCCTTAAAAGTAATTGCAGTCCAAACATCAAAGGTTAAACAAATTCTATTTGGAATCCTAGAAATGATTTTCTTAACTTATCCATGTGTATTCCTTTTTCACATTTAAAATAGTAGTGTTCCTACATTTCATGTCAATAGGCTTAATGTATTTTATCCACTCTTTAATTCCTTCATATTTATCAAAATTATAAGGAATGTTATGTTTAATTATGATTCTTGCAATTAACATACGATGAATCTTTTGATTGATTTTTCGTGTCTCAAACTTTTCTTTTTGATAATGATCCAGATTCACATCTAAGTTTGTAATAACATGCATTAACATGATGACCTATATCACTAGTGTAAAATTGGCGCACAACGTCTAATGTTCAATGTTTGACAACCAAACATCCAACGTTAAAAATGACGGGCGAAAATATCGTAAATAAAATTACGGGATTGACGTTGGTTGGTTATACGTTAAATGCCTTTTTGACATTTGTTGGTCAAAGAACATACGTTTATTGGTATTCAAATTCATAAAAATTTGAACGCGAAGATATTTTAATAGACTTATTAGACTTCTGTTGGTCAGAGGAACAAACGTTAAATGCCTTTTTGACGTCTGTTGGTTAAAGAACAAACATCTGTTGGTGTTCAAATTCATAAAAATTTGAGCGCGAAGATATTTTAAGAGACCCATTAGACGTTTGTTGGTCAGAGAAACATACATTAAATGCCTTTTTGACGTCAGTTGGTCAAAGAACATTTGTCTATTGATGTTCATTTCATAAAAATTTGAACGTAAAAATATTTTAAGAGCGCGATCGAGAAAGAACATTTGCTTCACTATTTTTGTGCGCACTTTCTTCATTACGAGTCAAACTTCTTCGAAAAAGCTTTCGGTGACCATCAAAGGTAATGTTTCTTCCACTTAACACAAATGTCCATTGATTGATAGCCTATATGTATGATTTCCTTTCACTTTAACTGATTAGTTTTGTTCATAGACACCATTTAGAACACCGTTGAGTTCTATTTTTTCCTCTCCAACTGTAGTTGTCTTCTCCTCATCCTCACAACCGCACCTCTACTCCCTCATCCTCACGATTAGTTTCATTTTTAAATTTTTTTTATACATTTTCATTGACTGTTGTACTTCTCATTGGTTGTTACTACTTCTAAAATTCTAGAATTTTTTGTAGTATATTCTTAGTGTTGTATATTGATTTTTCATGGTTTCAATGGTGGAAAATATTGACGAAAAGTTAAAAAAAAAACAAGCTCATAAATTGACGTATGTTGTAAGAACAACATACATCAATTATTGTCTGTTATAAAACCAACACACATTAATTGAGGTATGTTCAAATATAACAGACGTCAATTTAACGGCTTTCGTAACGACATTGTATATTTAACCGAGGTGAAGAACTTAAAATATTATACATTAAAAGCTATTTTTATGTTAGTATATGTCAAAGTCCCATTGTTTTAAGTCATAGAGTTATTTTTCAACTTTGTAGTAATGCCCACAATACAAAGAGTCTTTTGAATGTCATCCTCGTCTTTCTTCAGTTTTGTGAAAAAAATTTAAACATTTGAAACTTTTCATTTACTTGTGGTGGCACTTTTAAGATGGATTAGGAGTTTCAAGATCATCAACGAAAATAAAAAAATTACTCTTAAAGTACTCCATATTTTAAGGTATGATTAAAATTTAAACATTTTATATGTGACACCGATCATTTTTCTCTTAAAAATTGTTTATTTTACCCGCTCATGATTTTATTAAAACTCAAACTTTACCAAACATTGATGTCAGCATAAACGAGTTTCTATACTTTTAATGAAACATAGATGAAGAATTTCTAAAAATTATTGTTCAATTTTAATTTTTCAAGGTGAATTATGTTGTACAGAGAAGGGCACATTCAAATGGAGAATAATAGGTAGAGAGAAGTATCTACTGGAAAAGGGTTTGGATGGGAGTATTGGAGTGGCCATGTTTGAACTGCAGAAACAAAATCCAACTATTACTGCCTCTGTCTACTTCTCAGATGGCAAAAATATTGAAACAGTGCCTCTGGATTGCCACTTCCTCTCACTCACTTTCTCAATTTTCTTATAATCATTTTAATAACATATTGTATTTTTCCTTACACATGTTTCTTAATTTATATATGATAGGTTTTGGCATGCAATAGTAATAATCTTTTTTTCATGTACAGTCATAATGATCACTCAATTGCATGCATGCAAGCATATAAATTCGCTCTTCTCCCGTGTCATCCAAAATTAATATATAAATAAACTAAAGATGCACTCTCTCCCATAAACAATGATGTGGACATTGTGCATTCTCAGTTTGTTCTCAGCAACATATTTGGCAGCCACAGACATGGTTGAAGGGCACCACCGTAGACTTCTTCAGGATCCTGACGGAAATCATCATTTTCACATCAAAAGAGTTGACATTATTATCTACGGAATTGTCTCTGTTCTGTTTCTGGCTACTGTTTCCTTCTTCCTATGTAGCTTCCTTCGATGGCGTCGTTTAAGCTCCGAATTGAACACCACTGCCTCTACCTAAACACAGATGCAATGCTTCAAAATATAAGCATGCACATTAAATAAATATTTAGGACCACCGTGTTATTGTTTTCATATGATTTTTCTTGTTACTGTCGGTACTTTTCTGATTATTTGGTCCTACGATTGTGTAACACTTATCATTATCAATGGAATGACATTTCCAGTTCCTTTTTCTTTATCAAGGTTTCTTTATCAGTTCAAACTCTTGCGTTCAAGCTCTCTTTATTTCCCTCTAATATGTTGTTCACACAAAAAAAAAAATAAATGAAAATAATTTGGTATTGATTTCGAAACTTGGATTTAATGTTCTGATAGTTTGAATGCTTTTATTTGTTTTCTTTTATTCTGCGAGTTGCACTGCTAAATTGATTGTTGTTTGTAAATTGTGATTAAAGAATATTCTTGTAGGCTTGATTTGGATAATTAAATTTCAAAATAGTTCAATCCTAACTTTGAAAAGACTTTTATTTTTGCTTTATGCTTACAATTGTCTTTGTCTTTCTTTTACTTACTCAAGTTTCCTCCATCAACATATTTTCTTTACCCAGACAAGGATCAAATTCCTAAATACATATGTAAAGAGTAAATTTATTTATCTTAATAAGAAATTAGTATAATATCCAATGAACAATTTAATTAACTTGACAGCTTTGTTTTCTAAATTACATAAATTTTAAAACATATTGTCTAAATTCTGATAAGTCGAATATCTGAATTAACAGTACTGTTAATTTGTATCCTCCTTTACCGTTTGTAATTAATACAGAATTGTTTTCGACAAAAAAGAGAACCATTATACTTAAAACGTGTTATCCAATGACAAAATTACTAACGAAGACTAATAAAATGATTAATTTATGTGATGTAATACAATTTTTATTAGGTCTATTTATCAATTTTGTTAAAGATTAATTTTCTTCTATTTTCTTGATAATGAAATCTCTCACGTCAAGATATTTGACATAGTGAGACTTTACCTAATCAGTGTATTAATATTGTACCTCTATAATTTTGGTATATATTAGAAGGATATACAATGTTCATGTATCCATAGAAATTGGGTCGATGAATTATTTCCATAGCAAGGGAATTTTTCCAGGAATATTTTACTTGTATTGGTAAAGAATATATAAAGATAACACTTTCCAACCTTTTTGTAATGATTCGTCCCATAATTTTGATTTTGATCCATCATTTTATAATCATTCATCGATTTATTTTTGGTTTTTTTATACATGTGGTGCATATTTACGTAAAAACTATGAGAATGGATGTTTTAAATTTATTAAGAGTAATAGCTCTTTCAATCGGGTTTGGTGTGACCCTACTAAAACATTCCTAATTCTATTGAAGACCTAGTGGATACTAGAGACCAGACGAACAAGCATTGTTCAACGCGTTGTCGGATGAAGATCGGGCGGGCTTTACTCTAACCGCCTCCTCCTCCAAGTCAGGTGGGGGGGGCGTACCTGTTAAAGATGCTCTGACGCTCAAGTCAGTAAAATGACCGAACGGTTATAAAAGATGCCAATAATGCATGTGTATTGTGCACCGTGTGCAGCGTGATAGAAATCATACATGGGACTCTTATTTATACTGGTTGTAATGGGCTTTTACCTTTCGCTAGCCTAATGGCGGCTCAATCACGCCTTAATCTCCATTAGGGACTTTAATGAGCTATTATCGTTTGTAATCTGACCATATGGTCAGTCGGCCGATATGGGTGATCAGCCTGGATAGAACCGTTCGATTCACGGGATCAGGGGACCATATGATATACCGACCTTTAGAAGGGTTGAACTCGGAAAATCGTTCGACTTTGAATGCGTGAGAGATCGTACGGTATACTGCAAACTATACGGTACAATAGGTTAATTTGTGTCAACCACACAACTTCTACATGGAAATCGTGTTCATGCACACAACTTTGGTTTTGGATTCTATTCTAAAAGGTAGAAATCGTGTTTAGAAAGCACGACTTTGATGTATTGGGATTGTGCTAAAGTCGTGTTGAGTATAACGATTTTTAATTAAAAATTTTAAATTAGAAATCATGCACCATAACGATTTACGAGTGAATTGGTTTGTGTTGAAGCCGTGTAACGTCTTTTAATTATGATATGAAATAAAATATTTTTTGTATCGTTAATTAAACAAAACCCTAAAGCCTATTCCACCAATTATTTTGAATATGTTTCATTATTTTACTTTATTTAAAGTATTTTGAAAAGAAGGATGAACACTCGTACTCATGTGAAATACTCATTTGTGTAATGTATAATTTATATATTTTTATTTGTTTACCATTTATTTAATCACATTGGATATTGATTTATTAAAAATGATTTATTAACTTATTTGTAATGGGGTTGTATTCTTATTAAATATCGATTTATTCATATTGATTATTGATTTATTGATGTATTTCTAATTGTAGTTTATTTTCATACAATAATTTGAATGATGTAATAACTTAGCTTTTTTATGTATGCTGCTTTATATTTTAAATTAGTAATTATAATTATATTTTTTGAATTATTAGAAATTTAATTTCATGTTATTCTCATTACCTTGTTAATTAATTTTATCTATTTCATCAATTAGATGAGAATGCTAATACATGAAAAAAAAAATAGAACCTAACTGTATACAAATAAATTAATAACAAAATGAAATAAAAATGGAGTAAATATTAATGCATGAAAGTGTCGAAATAGTTTGTAGTGTATATGATTAATTAGTTCATATCAAAGATATAAAATGAATAACAAAAAATATATATCTTTTTCAATTTATTCATTGTAACCGTAATTCCAACATAATAAAAGTTTGAAATATGAATTTGTGCTAAAACACGATAGTTCCACTATATGAGTCTATTATATGTCTAACCTTTGCATTTTTAGAATTTACTTTTTATATTTTCTCTACATGATTTATCCTTTGTAATTTTATATTTACTATTTACATTTTTTTTGTATTAATCTGTATTTTCAAAGATTCTACTCTTTTCATTTTTTTATGCTTATAATTTTATATCACCTACTGTTCATATTTTTTATCCTCTAATATTTATAGAATTTACTCAATAACTTTAGCATTGTTGATACTTATTTTTATTAAAATTCTATTATTTTTATTTTTATATATAATTTATTTCATTTAAAATTGAATTTAAATTCTTAAGATTAACTCAAAGTATGAAATAATTATATACAATATATATATATATATATATATATATATATATATATATATATATATATATATATAACTAAAAACCATTATCATTATGTAAAGAATCAAAATTTATTATTTAATTTTATAAAATAAAATACTTATATCAAATCGTAATTATATTTTTATAAATTAAAATTAATATAATGAATATATTATTATTTTTTAAAATGTCGTTCCACGATAGTTAATTTATATGATGTCTGTACTGCAACATGTGCCAATGCCAGACACCCACCTACTGTTTATGCAGCTTATTTAATTGTATTTTATTTCATTGGCTAAGTATTGCTCACTGCCATGACCAAGTATACCCTAGTTTAAGACCTTTACCATTTTCTCTTGAAAAATTCAACATCAGATAAAACCAATTTAAATTTAAAATCCACTACTTAACATACTATTTCATTTCTTAATATCATATCATAACCAAATTTAACATAAAAAAATTGGCTGCCAAAAACAAGTTGGCTGCCAACACCAGCTTGCTTTTTGCTAACAGAATTCACAATGCACCACACTGTAAGCATTCTTTCCAACAATATTTTTTTAATTATTCAACAGGGGACAGTGATGCCCAGGACCGACAACCTTTTTTTTCACAGAAATAGAGATAAAATTACAAGACAAGACACTTACTCTTCCTTATTTTGGTCTACTCTTCTATATTTACATCAATGAATGCTAAAAGAGATTCAGATAAGCATACCCTCATTCGCCCAAATTTGTCATCTTTAAAGTGTCTTAACAAAACTTACAGATATGCTTAAATTTTATATACACCTACAAAATATATTTCAAGTTTAGAAAGAGAAAAGAAAATATGAAAACTTTAGAAAATATACGTATTTGATATTTTAGATATTTACACCGATCATAAAACGTATTCTATATTAACTTTATTTTGACAAGACAATATATGATAACCAATATTTGTGAGCGTATATTGATTCTTTACTTGAACTTGACTAGGAATTACTTGTTGGGTTTTACTATAAAAGATTTAGCAAGAAGATTCCATATTAATAATATATAAATTAAATTTGAAAATATTAAAATAATAATTTTAAATTTTTTTATATATTATTTTACTTTTTGTTATAAATTAATATAAATTTTAATTTTAATTTAACATTTTGTTTTGGAAAAGGGATGACAGTGTATAGTCTGAATCTAATGGCAGAGGCATACTGGAAACAAAAGCAGCATGCGTGTACTGTGTACATTCAAAGCAACCTCTCTACTTAATGTGACTGCTTGCTGAGACAGCAACCACTCATTTAAAAGTTATAATTTCATTGCTATAACAAAATTAATAACATTCATTGAGGAAGAAGAAGAAGCTATCTTTCTTTAGTTATCGTATACGCTTATGATAAATAACTATACGCTTATGATAATAAGTATACGCGTATGATAATCGATAACTATACGCTACATTACTTCTCTGTATTTTCCTCCAGAAGAGATATATGATCATATGGTAAAACAACAAATACATAAAAAGTTGTGCTATCTAATTTTTTATTCCTTTATTTTGGTATCGTCAACCTTTTCAGTATTGTTGACGTAAAATGCTTCCATAAGGAGTTTAAAAATTTGAATAGAATGTGGACTGTGACAGTAGATTTCCATTATTGGTTAATCATATTTTGAAACACCATTAGTGGTTAATCTTCTTGTCTAATTTCTTGAATATGCCAGGTTTATGCTTGCTGCTCCCCACCATGCTAATTTATTATAATCTGATTAACAAAAAAAAGGAACAAACACATCGTTGGTCTATGTTTAACCTTTTACAATTAATTACATGAACTTTCAACTTGCACCTTCATGTCACCTTGTAAATCTTAAATAATTATTTTAATTACTATTTTAGAAACAAGAGTCAAATGAATGAAAATTTAAAATTAGTTTTAAATAAATACAAATACTGATACGAAATACATTTTTGATTTATGTGCGATTTATTTAATTGATTTTCAAAGTTTCCAAATAGCAGATTAGTACACCTTAGCATTCTTAATTTCATCTTCCCTTGAGACAAGCAACGTGGATTGATAAGCAAAATAATGTATAAAGTTTTAGTTGCAGAAAAATAAAGTAAGTACAAGGAAAATTAGGTGCAGAGAAGTAATAGTGGTGAAGGCACTAATATTGTGTAGCTCTATAAATAACTCAAAAGCAGTGGATAATCATGGTGTGTGGATAGTGGATAGCCCAATCCCACGGCTAATTAACACAAATTTAAATTACTTCCACTGGTGATTAGTGACAACAAATACCTAAATCTCCTTATTAAAGAACTATAACTACCATTATTTTATTTCATGTGTGGTTATAATTAAACTCTCCAAATACTCATTACAAGACTTCTATTTAAAATACCTAAATTTGGTATGGATGATAAGTTCCATTCTTTTCCAACATTGTGCGTTAAATTTTATACAATATTTTTTGTCAATTAATACAGAGTGATCCAAAGTCCAAATCTTACATTTATAAAAAATTATTTTTATTTAAAATATAAAGGATATATGTAAATTATAATCACATTTAAAATAATTATGTATAGTCATATGGGTTCAAGAAAGTTATAAGGTAATTATCTTTCAATTTTTACTTTCTTAAATATGAGTTAGTAACTTATATTTAATTATTATTTGTACGTATTTCTAACAAAAAGAGTTTTTATTTTATGGATGTGAAAACTTATATAATTTGAGACATTGCTTTTCTTGGAACTCGGAATATCATAATTTTATTCATAAGAATTGAAAGTGTATTTAAATTGTTTTTCACCTTAGTTTTTAAGTGATATATGTTATTATTAAACATACCAAAATACATATATATTATTTTTAACTTTTACTATTGAAATGAATTATAATAGTGTATTTTATACTATAAAACTTTTGGTTTAATACTTGAAAGAAAAAGGGACATATACAGATAAATACCCAGATTAAAAAAATGCCAAAATACTAACAGAAGTGGATTAGTTCACCTTACGCATACAACTCATACCCTTGTCATAATCAAATTATCTAAAGGTTCACTTGGTCTCTGGGTGTTTATTTTAGTTAATTTAACTTTCTATCGTTTTCAAAGGAATATATTTAACATTCATTACCAAGAATGAAATTTTGTCGATATTCAAATTTAATGGTAATTAGTAAGTATAAGATGAAATTGTGGAGATCAATTTGGTCCATTTAATATATCATAATATGAGTTTGTTCGTGTTGTTATTAGTTTTTAATATCATCAAAAACGTGTACGCAAGAAATTTATACTTTTATTATATATGTTTTTCTATATTCAAAGAAAAAACCCAAATAATGTTTTTATAGTAAATAAAAATGCGAAACTAATAATGTCATTATACCAGCTTTGAGGATGTTTAAAGCCTTTATTTACTTAAAGTGCTAAAAGATCAAAACCTCACCATTACCTAAAATAAATAAAGTAGCTAGTTTCGAAACTAATAAACAGTGCCATATATAACAAACTTGTAATTAATTAAATTAGTAACATCTTGATCATAAAAACATAGTTTTTTTGAGAAAAATAATTAAAACATAATTTTATAAAAATCAGAAGTAGTTAGAATTGTTTTTGTTTTAAATTTATTGACATATATTAACATAAAAAATAGAAGCAAACAATATAATTAACCAAATCTTCTAAATTGAATTCGTTTATATTGAAATCAACCTGTTCAATATATACTTGGCATGTGTGGTTGAATTTTTGTGACGATCCGTTTTGAACTCCGATGCTTTAGTCGATGAACATGAATGCATCTGTAATCCAAACTTTAACCTAGAACATGTTACTATGAGATTTGAGTGCAAGAGTGTAGTTGGTGATGGATGAAATGGATATAATGAACTAATGATATGGTGAATGATAGTCCATAGTTTCATGATCATGGCGCGAGGGAACGTGATCTTAAAGGAATTGGAGCCTGGCGATGGAAAAAGGACATGATCCATGAATGATTGGATCATCATGAGCTTCAACCCTGAAATCAGGTTTGGAACGTGATCTAAACTCAATCACAATTTTATAAGTTTAATATTTGAATTAGGAATCTTTTTTTCTTTTATCTAGGAATCTATTCAACTATAGAACCAAAGCTGCTGGTTGTTTTATAATAATGTTCTGTGAGGAGACAGTGATTACGTCCACCTCAAGCTGAGAAGGCTGAGAATAAGACAAAAAGGTATAAAGAAAAAGTAAAACATGTAATAAATTATAATAAATTGTGTGAAGAAAAAGCGAATGATAACTGTAGTTGTTTTTCTTCTGTAAGGTGGGTCTGGAACAACTTCGTAGTGAGAAAAAATCAATTATTTATATATGTATATGTTTTTATTTAAATTTGTGATTTGATTTATGAATGTGTTTTCGTTTAAAGATGTTATTTTTCAATTATGTAATTCTCAATAATATGCTACCAAAACAATAAGAAAAGAAAAGAAAATAGCAATGTTAAAGAACGAATGAAAAAAAAATGTGAAATTTGAGTGTTTATTATATTGTTAAAATGTTCACGTTATTAAACCATGAAATGACTTTGAAGATTGGTGTAGAATTGTAGTACATAATTATGCGTGCGACTACGTGGCAGTGCAACTGGATGCCTGCCACTAAATTTCTCCAGTAGCCACTAGATGTTTAAAGTATCAATTCATGCATAAATTGTGTTTTCCAAGCGCAAAGGCACTTCACAATTTTGTTTAAAGTATCAACTCATCCACAGATTCTGCTTTTACGTACCCTCTAGAGTTTCATCAAAAGAAACTACGTGAATATTGTTGGCCATTTAGAGTCTAGTTTTGCAAAACTTTTCATGACGAATTCAAACCTTTTCTTTTAGTATATGTAGGTAGAAAATCGATTTCGATAAGTTTGATTATCTTACACAACGTAATAAGAATGATGGTGTCCCAACACAAAATAAAAAGTCAACAATGTTTACAGCACACAATTTACTAGACAAGACACATGTTGTGTTGATTAATGAAAAAACTATATAATTAATTGTCATTACGACATGAAGCTCTGTTTTGGTTGAAATGTCAATAATCTAAAACCATGAATCAATAACATGTCATTTATCTTGTAAAGTATTTGACATACGAAAACCCCACGTGGAGCCGTGGACAACCGTCTATGGGCGGCCATGTTTATCAGCCGCTATCTTCAATCACTCGTGACCACATTTACAACCCAATCCTACTCAACCACAGCAAGCAAAATTCATAAAATAATCGCACAAAATAACTTCAAGATGTGACACAATTTTTGTCCCAACCATCTACGTTCAATTAACATTATTTTTTAAATCCAGAATTCAGCGGAAAAAAATAGAAAGAGTTTACCTCATTGGGGTTTTCATAATGATTATTTTTTACTAAAAAGATATTAAGGGTATATTATTAGTATTTTTTCTATTTAATTTTCGAATGTGACAGCCCTTGGTGGTGTATATAAGGGAGTGCGTCCACCCTGTGCGGGAAATTGAAGAACCTTACCTCTCTCACTCTTAATTTCGATCCTTAAGTCTTTTTCATAACCGTCATTTTTGTTATTTGCACGCCATAGCCACAACATAAACCCTTTCTTTCTCCCCGTGATGAATCCACATCCATCTCTGTTATCTCCCGTGACCTATTAACTTCCATTTCCAACATTTGTGGCCTTCTTCAGCCGCCGCGTCACCTTCATCGCAACCATATACATACACTACAAAGTGACGTCGTAGATCAATTAGGAAATGTAAACCGTTAGTTCAAAGCCAAATTGACATCTCTGAATAATAATAATAATAATAGTAGTAGCAGTTGCCTGAGAGTTTCTATTCCCTTTTTTTTTCTTTTGAAAATGACGGGGAAGAAGAATGTGAAGGCGGCGTCAAAGGAAGAGGAAGAGGAAGGGAGGCAAACGACGTCATCTTCGACACCGCTTTCTCATTCGCGGTCGTTGTCTTCGTCGTCGTCGTCTTCCGATGAGAAAGAGTACGAGGTGCAGGACCTGCGGGACCGATTGAAATCTTCGAGAGGGAGCCGGTTCAATCTGATAGAGAATGAGTTGGAACTCAACTCAAGATGGAGCAAGTTCAGTCGCCAAGCTCTTTTCCATGGAATCTGTGGCTTCTCCGAGGACTTCGTCATTCATCCTGATAACAGGTTCCGTTTGCTTCAACTTCCTCTCTTTCTTCCTTTGAATCAGGATTAGATTAATTTATGAATGATTTACTGGTTATTGAGTGTTTATGGATTTAATCATGACGATCATTGTTTATTTATTACTTCCTCCCTCCCTCCCCTTCAAAATTGTTTGCCAGAAAATAATAATAAATTTAACATTTTCCCCCTAATTACTGCTTTTTATTTAACTTTGATTGTTTTTCAATTTAACACGATAAATATATGTTTAGATTATTTTAAGTGTTGTGAAAATGAAAGGTATACTAAACATAATAATACATATGTTATTGAACTTTTAAAAAGACAGATGAAAGAAATAAACTTTTATAGAAGTATAGGAAGTGATACCATTTTTATCAGATGGACACAATTTTAAATAAAAAATTACAGGAATGAAATAAATATTTCAGCTGTATTATTAATTGAACTATTAATAATTTTCCCTCGTTTTGCAATGATATTTAACTTTTGAGATTTTTTATCCTTATTATTTTAAAAGTTGAATGTATGTGTGTACCATCTCTTAATATATATAACTTATAAGGTATAAAAGTTAATAAATTTTAAGATATATATTAATGATAATATTAAACATATATAGTATATTTTTCTAATTTTAGTGTTGTATGTTAATTTATTTACTAACTTTATATTTGATATTTTAAGAAAAAAGTTAACTGTATTGCGACATTTATATGAACCTGAGACTCTATTATATTAATTTTTTTCAAAAGTAATAACTATTTATGAAAAATAAAATATTTCTTCCCTTTGTATGTGCATAAAATAAAAAAATAAAATTTTGGAAAATTAATATGACCTAAATTTTAAAAATTAAATCATGCATGAATTAAATTTTACTTTTCAGAGATAAATTAATCTTTTCTTCTAAAAGAGAATTTTATGTAAACGTACTCGTTATATTTTAAATATTTTTTTTTCTAAATGCTGGATGTTTGAGAGATGCAAATAAAACTAACAAACAAAATTAACTTAGTAATAAAATATAAAGTGCAATAATATCTGCATTAGTAAAATCAAAATAAACGTGCTGAGTTAAAGACACAAAATGTTAAGAAATAGATACGGTACGGGCTTCAACAGATGGGTAGGCCTGAATCTTGTTGGTACATGATTCCATCAATTTGATCAGACAGCAGTGATCTATTTAGAGGGTGTAGGGTATGGTGGTTGTGTTGAAAGAGAACACGTGAGATGTATTTAGGTTCGATTAGATGGAGGCAAGTTTGAAATGAAGGTTCATTTCTCTCCCGCCACACGCGGCATGTGCTGGCTGGGTCCGTAATTCATGTGATTTTGCTTAGTTGTCCCATCTTATCACAATCATCTACTTCATTAGTCATAGTTTACATTTTTTATATTTTTAAAAAAATATTTTTATATACTTTTCATTTTTATTAATTTCTCATCAAGCTGTGGGCATCAAGTGACTCACATTTTACACTTGGACGGTCTATATTCTTTAGAAACTCACCTGTGTACAACCACAGTATTAAAAAAAAAATTCACTTTTTTTTCTTAAGAATAACAAATCTTGACTGTATAACAATATATATTAAATTTTCATTTAATATATATGTACATATAGTTAATTTAATTTATTAAAATAATATACTGTCAAATTATACACTGTCAACAAAATTTTCAATTCAATTTACAAGGGAATAATAATCAACTGTCATTTTTGACAACCACTTCATGTTAACACTGACATGACATTCATGCTATTTAATTATTTATGTCATATTTTGATATCTCAGTTTTGTCTCCACCAGACATAGTTTAAATATTTGAAAACAATACTATTTAGTACGCAAATTTGATGGGTGTGTGTGTATATATATATTCGGGGGTTTTTATTTGGTGCGGAAATCCGGAAGGAGAGCTAAATAAGGCCGATCTTTTGTCCCCAGAGAGAAGTTTCCTAAGCTTTATAGAACTACTCAAACGTCAAGCTGTGAGAATATTTGGCAAGTTCAAAATAAATTTTCTAACAAAATTAATCACGTTTGAAAATTACTTAAGAATATTGATGATATTTGAAATTATTAATAAGAAAAAAAGATTTTGAAGTTAGAAGTAATCAGATATTAGAGTCTCACGTTTCATCTTTTGAGCAAGATAACTCGCTTGCGCGAATGAATTAAAGTAATTAAGTATTACTGATACTGGTAACCGAACTACTTGATGAACTTGCTTCATATTTTCGATACACATTTCTTTGTTGGATAATAGAGTGTGCTCTCTCACTTAAGACAAGTACTGATAGTAATGTAAGACTAAATTGTTTGATGCTTATGGTGATGGGCACTATAGGTGGTACCGGGCATGGACAAAATTCATATTGCTATGGGCAGTGTATTCATCCTTCTTCACCCCAATGGAGTTTGGATTTTTTCGTGGCTTGCCTGAGAATCTCTTTATTCTGGACATCATTGGACAACTAGCTTTTCTCGTCGACATTTTCTTGCAATTCTTTGTTGCTTACAGAGACAGCCAGACCTACCGTATGGTCTACAAGCGAACACCTATAGCTCTGCGGTAAACTTTTACTTCTTTTTTCTTCTCTTTGATGATGTTCTTCTTCATGTCATGATTACCGATCTGTTTATGACTATTATCTAACATCAGTTTCTAGTGTGCTCCTGTATAACTATGGCTCTGGTCTTTGAGAAAATCCGCAATTGGTTACAAATATCTTATTTGTGTGGGTGACATTTTTTTAGTTGACTTATGTCTTACATGTATCTCTTCATGTAGGTATCTAAAATCTGACTTCATATTCGATCTTCTTGGGTGTATGCCATGGGACGTCATCTTCAAGGTTATACTTCTTCCAGATAAACCCAAATTTCTTGAGTATCTATATTACTTATCTTGAATTGTTTTGGTCAATAGTGTGACGCTCTCTAACAATTCATTTGATCCACCAGCAAAGTTCGTAATCACATCGCTTATGTTAGTGTTTTATGATGCATGTATACATTTCGTGGTAGTTTTTCAGGGGTTCTAGCATATTTTTCGGTTTGCATTTAAATGACAAGTGTTAATACTTTACCTTCTTTTTACTTGTCCTTAACTTCCATGTAACTTTTATTTTACACTGTTGGTTAACTGTTCTTAGGATTTGCCAGCTATTGGTTAAACCGCGAAAACACCCAAGTTGTCATTTATTAAAACTCCACAGTAAAATTCCGAAGCATCCTGATTTTCTGTCTCGGTACTAGAAATTGAAAAGACAAATAGCCTTTTCTCTTTTAGCTTTTTGTTTCTTTCATGGTAATGGAACTTTGGTACTTACGAATAATTGATTTGTCTTTCGGAACGTAATATAGGTAGTTTGTCCCTCATAGCAATGGTACACGAACCATTGCCCTTTGCTTGTGTTTCTGTTTTGTATCTAACCGCTTTGCAAGTCAATTACGTTGATGGAATTTAGAATGCCTCCTCACTTCACAAGTTTTGGGACTTAAGTGTATATTTAGTCATGTTTACATCACTTTGCTGCACAAGAAGTTGTGAATCCTGTTATTAAATGTGAGCTGGTATAACTCACTGTGCAACTCAGCTAAGACACGAGACTAATATTGGCTGGTTTTAGACGTTACCAGAACAGAAAATGCAGTTGATATACTAAAATGTTAACAGACTAGCATAACTTTTTATTGACAGGCTTGTGGACGAAGAGAGGAAGTGAGGTACCTTTTGTGGATCAGATTATACCGGGTGCGGAAAGTCACAGATTTTTTCCACAAGTTGGAGAAGGACATACGCGTCAATTACATTACTACCAGGATTGTGAAACTGATAGTAGTCGAACTCTACTGCACCCATACAGCAGCCTGCATTTTCTACTTTTTGGCTACTACTCTACCGGAATCACAAGAAGGATACACATGGATAGGAAGTTTAAAATTGGGTGACTATAGTTATTCGCATTTCAGAGAAATTGATCTTTGGAAGCGCTACACAACATCTCTGTATTTCGCTATTGTTACTATGGCAACAGTTGGTACGTTTTTTTATCTTATTCATTCAGCAAAATCGGTTCAGTTTGTTGTTCTTTATTAGTTATTGTAATTCTGCCTATGTCATGGTATGTGGTCAAAGTTAACAAAGCCGGTCCAACTCGGAGTGAAGCGGAGGGTTGTGTTTAGGCAATTGATAGTAAAATTCAAATTTTGAAAAATCCCTGAGACACTGTTGATCAATGAGTCTTTTTTTGCACCCTTTCTAGTTGTACAAAAATAAAACTAAACACGCTGAAGGAGAAACAATTAGAAAAAAATCTTATCCAATTAAATAGATTTAGTGATAAACTCGTATGTTAGGACTCTTTCTAACTGTATATAAATAGAACGAGCAAGCTGAAAACAATGAAAAAAGAGATCTTATCCAGTTAAATAGATTTAGTGATAATTTCGTATGTTAGAGTCCAATTGGACGGTTCAATCACTGTAACAACAACCCTTGCTGGCAGGATAAGGTTTGGTCAATGTTGTTGTTGGTCAACCATACTGATAAACTTGTCACGGTTGCTTGATGGTTGTTGCTTTTGAAAATAAAGCCACAGAACCTCAACAGTTTTGTCACCGGTCAAATCTATAAAGCACCCGAAGTTGTTACCTCAAAAGTACTTGTGGTGCTATGAGATTACTGAACTGGTGAACCATAGCAGATATCTGCTATCGCTATTACCTTTTCTGCATCTGTTGAAGCTTTTATAGGCTGGTAATGAATAAATATGGACGAACAATAGTCAGAAACTCTTCTGTGTCCCTGGATATCCCTGGATACTTGTAAGCAAAAGTTCATCGACACATTTTGCTTTCAAGGATTTCAACAAAATCCTCCTCCACCCTAGCTTAAGGCATATCTTATGGAGGTTTCTTTCTCCTAGTGACGCGACAAAAGCATCCCTCTACTCTATCCCCACTCCTTGAAATAGAGTAATCCTTGATTAAAAGAAAGTTCTTAGAAAGCTTCCCAAATTCTTCCTTTTTTCTTAAAAATATTGCTTCTAGTTTTGAAGAAAGACAACATTTCAATTCTGTAGAGTAAATTTGCAAGTATAAAGCTGTCAGCAATTCGGAAAAACAAAGGATATTACAAAGATAAAACCGTTCAATACTTTTTCTCCGCATCAGTTGTTAGAATCTTTAGGAGTGCCTTTTGCTTACAGTTTGAATGACATCTGGATAAGAAACAAATAGTCTCCTTAATTCATGGAATGCCCAGCACAATAAGTAATATTTTTAGTACTTTTAGACTTGTCTGTGGTAATAGCTAGTTTCCCAAGTAGGGTGCTACTGTATGTAGTCGTTAGTTTACATTGTTTTAGCATAACTTCATAAAAACATGTTTGTGATACCTTAAAACATTGGAGAGTGATTCTTTCTCCAATAAAGCTTGACTCTAATAAAAATAAAACAGAAAAATTATCTGAATTTTATTTAATACAGAATAATTTGATTTCAAGTTTTTCTCTCAATTTGTAACGAAGGAATTAATAAATTTCAAAATCTTACCAAATCAATTTTGAGATTCAATGAAAAATCAGCTATTAAGTTTTAGTTGAAAGGTTGTTCAGGGATTTCAAATAAATTAATCAAAATAAACTTATTTAAATAAATCAAATTAAACAAATATCAAGAAATTTCAGCAAATAAATTACAATTAATAGGTCACCTTGTGCTCACCTCATGACTCCATTGCGCTCAATTACAAGGTGCTTAATCAGTTTCCGACGAGGATAAGTTATTAATAAAGTTGATTAGTACTTCGTAACAATCTCTTGGTGCCTTAAATCAATTATAAATTGTAAAGGTAATTTAAATACATGCAATATATTCAAACTAGAAAACAAAATTTTCACTTGTTAAAAAAACATTACATTCATCACCAAATCTAAAAGGACTAACAATTTTAAACGGTTATAAATTCTAGATCAACGAATTTTTGCATAGATATCTGCAGATTTTTTTCAAAATGTATATTATCTTTTTAAATTTCCCTGAATGAATCATGTTTGTGACCTTTTCTTGCACAGGCTATGGAGATATACATGCAGTAAATTTGAGGGAGATGATATTCATAATGATATACGTTTCATTTGATATGATTCTCGGTGCCTATTTGATTGGTAACATGACAGCTTTGATAGTCAAGGGGTCAAAGACTGAAAAGTTTAGAGACAAGATGACAGACCTATTGAAATATATGAACAGAAATAAGCTTGGAAGGGATATCCGTGAACAAATTAAGGGCCATGTACGCTTACAGTATGAGAGTAGCTACACTGAGGCTGCTGTCATTCAGGATATCCCTATTTCTATTCGAGCTAAGGTAATAAGAGAAAAAAACGACTTTGAACCTCATGTGGTCAATTATGGATGTCACTTTAGTAATTACGGTCATTTGTTTCAATACCTTACAATTTTATAGTTTTCCCACCTGCTTCTATAAGTTTTTTGACATTTCTTCACATTTTGTTTTGTTTTTATGCATCAACTTCTTACTTTTTGTCTGTTTAGATAACTGTTGTCAAAGTTATGATAAATATACCAGTATACAAGTATATATGGTAGCGTGTAAGGAAGGAAAATGTACAATAGATGTATAACATACTATTTGAAATGTCAGTTTCGTGTTGAAAGTAACAGTTTAGTGCAAAATGATTTATCATTTCATCAAGTTCTTAATTAATAATGTACGTTGGAAACATCTGCAGACAACTTTTTCCCAGCACAGATAGTATAAGATTTTAGGCTATAAGAGACTGGCACGCTATATTGAACCTCTTTCCTGCTATTCAGTTATGAATTATGATAGATGATATTCAGTTATGAATTATGATAAATGAAAGTGTGATTATTCTATATTCCTTTTTCAGTGAATGTGAATTCAGAAAATTAATAGGGATCCTATTGTAGTGTTGGACAGATTCACTTTTCAAGTTGCTTGCTCTACATTTTAATCTATTCATTTCTTTCCTTTTTTTTTTTCTTTTTGCAACATATTTTATGTTTATTTCTTTTGACTCTACTCTGTCCCTGCAAATTTTCTGCTGGAGTTGTAGACCACATTTTTATGTCAGTGTGCTGTTTAGAAATTTTTGGCATTTGTAAGTATTTTTGCTGTGTTGTTTAAAGAACATGAATTTGAACATTTACATTTTTAATTCTATTTTGTTCATTTTTTGGAGCACTGGATGCATATACATAAAATAAAGAGTTTTTTATTCTCAAGTCTCGTAATATGATAACGCAGTTAGTACTAGCTTTGAATCATGCCTTTAGAGAAGGACATATTTTATTATTTCCGTCATTTTTATTTCGGATAATGTAATGATCTGAATACTTTTGCAGATATCCCAAACATTATACTTGCCATACATCGAAAATGTTTCTCTTTTTAAAGGATGCTCTGCAGAATTCATCAACCAGATTGTAAGTAACGTTATGGAATTAATATTATCTGTATTTTTTGCGTACAGAGTTCTCTTTTCCCATTTGTACTTTTATCCATAATCTACAAATTAAAACGAAAACTGATATAATCATCCCTTTCCCGCTGTTTTTTATTTGGCAAGTAATTTTTTTGTTGTATAGACTTTTAGCACTGGAACATGTTTATTCTCATAACATTAGTCCTTCTGGTAAACTGGGTATTATTATCAGTGTTTTAAGTTTTTTGTAGATTCCAGTTACTTTTTTCTCTGCAATCTATGTAATCAACAACAATTTCATCCTTGAAGGACTTGATTGAAAGAAAATACTAACTGAAAAAAATATATCTAATTGACTGAAATAATCATATTTACTAGGATTTTTGTTATGACCAGATGTACCTACAATGAGAGTGTTTTTTATCGTCCATTATCTTCTTAGTGTGTCATGTTGAAGTGATTATAGTTTATGTTCTTCTGATCTTTCAGGTTATTAGGATCCATGAGGAGTTCTTTCTTCCAGGGGAAGTTATAATGCAACAAGGAAATGTTGTAGATCAACTATATTTTGTCTGTCATGGAGTGCTGGTATGATTTTATATTTCCACATTCACTTCTACAATTGCTAAATTGTTATATTTTTCTTCTGTTGAGGTTTCTGGTATTTTCTTAATATAGTCATGCTGATATGCATATCGTTTTCTTACTTTGTATTTCATCACTTTAAGAAAGTATTGGCATTAACAAAGGGCTCGAGAATCTTATAAATTTTCCACAAGACAAAATATTCATGTGCAAAGTAGTCTATGATACAGGAAGCTTCTTAGAATTTTAGAACTGATTCGTAAAGAACATTCTAGAGACAAATTTCATTTTTTTGGTTTTTGAGTGCCCAAAGCTGTCTCAATGCAGGAGGAAGTAGGTACAGCTGAAGATGGATCTGAAGAAACTGTTTCACTTCTGCAGCGTCACAGTTCATTTGGAGAAATATCTATTCTTTGCAACATTCCTCAACCATATACTGTCCGAGTTTGTGAACTGTGTAGACTCTTGCGACTTGATAAACAATCATTTACAAATATCCTAGACATATACTTTTATGATGGAAGGAAAGTATTAAACAACCTTCTAGAGGTACTAATTTCATATATGCTATGTCTCGCATCCTCCTCCCTTTAGTAGTTTCTGACTTTGACATGAATTAAAAATACTCTATGCTGCTCTATAGTCGAACGAGCAATGGATGTATCAACTTACACATTGAAGATTGTGGTTTACTAATTTCTCATCACGAGACACCTAATTTGTTTTCTTATTTTATAGGGAAAAGAGTCTTTTCGAGGTAAGCAGTTGGAGTCAGACATCACACTTCATATTGGAAAACAAGAAGCTGAGCTTGCTTTGAAGGTCAATAGTGCAGCTTTTCATGGGGATCTACATCAGCTCAAAGGCTTAATTCGAGCTGGGGCTGATCCCAACAAAACAGATTATGATGGAAGGTCACCACTGGTAAGGACCTTGCAACTTCTTATGATGTCTTACAAATTTTTTTTGCTTTCTCTTCATCTATGATGTTTCTGGCAAATAATAACTTACCAGCATGTGGATTCTGTAACAAGAAATACTTTCCTGATATGAACCCCGTTTTGTTTTTCCGACAGCATCTTGCAGCGTCCAGAGGACATGAAGATATCACATTTTTCCTTATTCAAGAACGTGTAGATGTCAATATTAAAGGTAATTGTCTAACTTATTCAATTTCTACGAGTAATTACTTAGATTTTGGCTGACGAACTGACACAGGCATCCCTATTTGTTAATTTTATAGATAACTTCGGCAACACGCCCTTACTTGAAGCAGTTAAGAATGGAAATGATCGGGTTGCTTCTTTACTTGTTAAAGAAGGGGCCTCAATGAAGATCGAAAATGCTGGTAGTTTTTTGTGTACAGCAGTTGCAAGGGGAGATTCAGATTATCTTAAAAGACTTTTATCCAATGGCATGGATCCTAACTTAAAAGATTATGATTACCGAAGCCCTCTTCACTTAGCTGCAGCTGAAGGTTTATACTTCATGGCAAAGTTGCTATTAGAAGCAGGAGCTAGTGTTTTTACCAAAGACAGGTATCATTCATCACTCTTTTTGCAGGTTCATGATGCCATAACTGGTGTTTGATGCTAGGGAACCTTTTCATTCTTTTCAAGGCTGGCCTAGTTCACTAATGCACCGGGCTTTATTTTTACGCGGGTGCATGCATCTCTGTAATATTGTAGACATGTAACTCCATAATAGAATAAGTTAGTTTCTTTATTCACACCATTAGCATAAACAAGATGGAATAAATTCAACAGAGACCTCTATTAGCAGTAACTATAGATTTCAGTCTTTCCTTTTTCTGCCATGTTTTCCCTAATTTCAAGTCTTACACAATAATATAGTTTTTGTACTTTTTTCCCTTTCATGATTTTGCCGAAATAGCATAACAAAGAGTTTCCTTCATTTTCATTTGATTACAAACAGATGGGGAAATACCCCGCTTGATGAAGCCCGGATGTGTGGAAATAAGAATCTGATCAAGTTGCTTGAAGATGCAAAATCTGCTCAACTGTTAGAATTCCCGTATTCCTCCCAAGAATTTACAGGTACTGACATATTGCGTAACCTTTATAGTTTTCCTAAGAGGTGGATAGGAAGTATGGTAGAATAGGCTTCTTAGCAATTTAGATCGATTAATTCTTCCACCCTAAAGTGATAATGCCTGAAAATTTTATAACATGTACTGAAATGTATTATTATGTAGCCTAACATATTGGCAATGTTTTACACTTTTTCTCTTAATTCTCTGCTTAGTTTTCTTTGTTAAATTTTACATTTTGGGGTTAACTTTATTATAGTTGCTTAACTTTATTGTCTCTTAATCATTCTTCCTTAACTTCATTGTCTATCAAACATAATGTTTAAGAAAAACAATTACATGAATGTTATGCATCTAGTTCTACCTCTTCCATAAAGAGCTAGCAGACTAAAAAACAATATTGTTCCAATTGATGTGCATTTATTTTTGTTCTTATGCCAGACCATCTCTAATTTTTGAAGACTCTAGATCACCAATTGCTGAAAACCTTAATTTCATCTATCTTTTTCAGATAAAATGCACCCAAAGAAGTGCACAGTCTTCCCTTTCCACCCGTGGGATCCGAAAGATAATAGAAGACATGGAATTGTACTATGGATTCCACACTCCATCGAAGAGCTAATCAAATCAGCGGCAGAACTAATAGAATTTTCTGGGGATTCTTGTATTTTATCAGAAGATGGTGGTAAAATTACTGATGTGGACATGATTAAGGATGATCAGAAGCTGTACTTAGTCCATGAAACACATTAATGCCTCTATATAATGGCTCTTTACAACCATATAAACAAAGTGCCTCTTAATGTGTTATGCGTCTAGAAATTAGCACATAATTCGATCTTATTAACCGCACAATAATTGTTTATACTGTCAAAATACAGACGAGTGATTTAGATCAAATAATGTGCTGATGATGTGCATGTGCTTTAGTGGTACAATTCTAAGAAGTTCGTGCTGATGAAGTGCTCAATAGTTGTTAGTTGTGTAGCACACGTCAGAGTTCAGCTGGAATAATATCAAAGATTAGGGTGTTATTGTACTAATCGGTCCCTCCTATATGCAGTATACATATAAATAGTAACTCCTCAACAATTGAGATTTAGAATTTGGTAGAATTCTGGTAACGTTAAAAAGTTGAATACATTAATTAAAAAATGCAAGCATTCAATAACTTTTCTTTAAATAACTTATCACGTTCTATAAAATCAAACCTTGATTAAAAACTGTCACCAACTCCTCAATCGTTACGCGTTTAGTCTTGATCGAGTTTTTAAATGTTTTAGTTAACTTATGTTTACGATGTTCAACCCAAAGCTTGTGACATAAACTAAACCATTGACTACTAAATTACAATCTTCTGGATTTGATTTAATTAGAAAAACCTTGTTTATGAGGTCATTGGCTCAAAATGTTTTTGTTTTTCTTGTCGCATTAACGCGCTGTTCGCTCGGGTGAAGTTAACTGTTCATGTGTATTGGAGAGATGGATTTGCGTTCGCTTGGAGGAATTCGGAAGATGATACACAGATTTTTCCATTTGTACTGATACCCTGAGATTTGCGGGTATATATGGGTGAAAAACCCTTTTTATCCTCAAAGAAAATGCATTGACAAGGTTCTGAAAACTCCATGCATGCTCCTGGAATTGATTCCAGGAAAAGAGAGAATCAATTCATGATGCAAGTTGCAAGGGAGCTGACAGCGTCCATAGTCGTCCAAATGGCATCGAGGATGAGCTGACAGAGTGCAAGGTGTCCAAATCAGTTGGAGGTTGAGCTCACAGCATCATTGAAATGGGCTCGAGGTTGACGATGAAGATGAAAGACTTCGCGTTGAAAAGTAAGCGATTCTAGAGGGAAATAGAATCGATTCCACCAAAGGATTACACGAACACGTAACCAATTACAGTGTAGCGAATAACCGATTTCCCCTCCTTGTAATTTGTTCCCCTCCCCACTCCTATATATATATATATATATATATATATATATATATATATATATATATATATATATATATATATATATATATATATATATATATGTCATATAATATAATAATAATAATATTATTATTATTAATATAATAGTAATAATAATAACAATATTAAATAATAATAATAATAATATATTAATTTTAATTACAAAGATAAAACAATAATCTTATATATTAACTTAATTTCTTTTAAATATTTATTAAAAGTCTATCCAAAGAATTTATCAAATTTATATTTTTTTATTTTATATAACTTACATGTTTCTTCTTTATTTTAATTATTTTTTAATTCTTTCTATTTCTACTATTTCAAATAATTTGTACTAAATGTTACTCATAAACATTATTTTATATTAATATTACTGGTAAGAGTAATGTTGTAATCTTCATTTTCTATTAATTAAATAAAGGATAATAATAAGTGGGGTTAAACATAGATAGTGTCACTCGCAATAAAAAAATTCTACTACTCGGTTGCCTACGTTGATATATGTTTAAAAAATATTTACCCGCGTTGATATCTGTTTAAAAAATATTTACAGTTATTTTAAAATTTGCATGTCCTAGTAGATACTTGTGAATATTTAAATAATATATTTTAGAAATTTTTAAAATAAAATTTAAATGAAACTAAAAAATATATATAATATAATATAAATTAAATTAAATATAAATTAAAATTTAATTTTAATAAATTTAACCTGATCGAATATAAATTAATTTTAATTTTAATTAAATTTAACTTAATAAAGTATAAATTAAATTTTAATTTTTAGTTTTTGGAGAAGTAGATACTTATGGATACAAATAATATAATATCTACATATGATACATTTATAGATAGATAATGAAATACTCGCTACTTGCGGATACCGTGCACGAGTATTTTTATTATTCGAAATATTTTTTTTAATCTATTACATCAATCAAATCCTATACAATTTTTCACACACTTTACTTACAAATTTATTTTAAATCACTTTCAAATCCATTCAAAAAACAATACACAATTTACTCTCAAATCCCTCCAAATCAATCCATTTCCTCTCATTCAACTCATCTCAACAAATACTAAGATATGGTTTCTTTTATCAGCATTTAAGAGTGTTGAGTTCGAGTGTGAAACAGAGAAACAAAAAACCCAGAAAAGAAATAGAGAAAACACAAAGAGAATTGATCTGAATATTTCAAGATTGAATTAATTCTGAAAAACAAAGATAGGCTACAATATATAGTCAATCCAAGCGACAAAAATAAAACTGAACAAACGTAAGCACTAGAGGCCGAACGTAAGCCGAGTACAACAAAGACCGAACAACACAACCAAGAACAAAACGATTGTACATAACCGAACACTCACAAGAGAACGTTCGAGCACAAATGACCAGAACAAGTCGAACGGTTAAGAACAAGAAACCGAACGGTCAAAAGTAATAGAAGAGTCTAACTAACAAATCTCCACCTAGAGTCAATTATTATAAGAAAGAACAAAATTACTGAACGATACACAAATTACAGACCGAACGGTAAAAAACCAATCCTGGACAACAACTTCAGAAACTTCTCTTTAGCGAGCGGCTTAGTCAGCATATCTGTAGGGTTGTCTTCAGATGCAATTTTGCAGATGTGGACATCACCGGATTCCACAATGCTCCTGACAAAATGCAGTTTGACGTCAATATGCTTTGTTCTAGAATTGTAGATCTGATGGTTGGCCAAATGTATGGCGCTCTGACTGTCACAATGAACTTGGACGGTCGTTTGATCAATACCTAATTTCCGAATCAAGCCTTTTAACCATAGTGCCTCCTTTACCCCTTCAGCGAGCGCACAGTATTCAACTTCAGTGGTTGAAAGGGCAACGACTGATTGCAATGTAGACCTCCAGATTACAGCAGTACCGAACAGTGTAAACACATATCCTGAACGAGATTTCCTTGTGTCCATGCACCCGGCAAAATCTGAATCAACAAATCATTCAATATAACTTCCACCTTGAAAGTTATTCTGGAAGAGTAATCCAGTATCAAGAGACCCCCGTATGTATCTAAGCATCCACTTCAACGCTTCATAGTGAATTTGTCCAGGATCAATCATAAACCGATTGAGAACACTTACCCCATGCGCTAGGTTAGGTCTTGTGCAGACCATGCCATACATGATGCTCCCAATCCCACTTGAAAATGGATCAGATTCCATCTTCCTCCTTTCAGCCTCGGTCTTTGGGCATTGCTCTTTGATGAGTTTCAAATGTTGACCGATCGGTGTGCCAGCAGTTTTGGATTCAGTCATCCGATACCTTGAAATCACTTTCTGCAAATAACTCTTTTGAGATAAAAACAAGTTTCCCTTCAGTTTATCTCTCTTTATGTCAATGCCCAAGATTCGCCTTGCTTCTCCAAGCTCCTTCATTTCGAAAGCACCACCCAGCTTTGCTTTCATCTCATGAATCATGCTTTTGTCACTACAGGATATCAAAATATCATCCACATATAGAAGAAGATACAGAACCTCACTGTTACGATGCAGAGTATACACGCAGTCATCATAATTGCACCGCTTGAAGTTCAGCTTTATCAAAAAATCATCAAATTTCCTATACCACTCTCTTGGACTTTGCTTTAAGCCATAAAGTGAATTCTGTAACAGGCAGACCCTATCATCCACATCAAATCCCTCTAGTTGCTTCACATAAATTGTTTCCTCCAGGTCTCCATGCAGAAACGTAGTCCTCACATCTAACTACTCTAGATGCAAATTGTAGTGAGTAATTATTGACATTAAAACTCTGACCGAACAGTGCTTCACGACAGGAGCAAAAATCTCATGATAATCTACACCTTCAATCTGAGTAAAGCCTTTGGCAACAAGCCTTGCTTTGTACCTTGCTTTCTCACCCCCTGGTATAGCTTCCTTTTTCTTGAAGATCCATTTTGAACCTACAACCTTCTTACCCTTTGGCAGATCCACCAATCTCCAGGTGCTAGTTTTCCTCAACGCCTCCAGCTCTTCCTCCATAGCACCCTGCCAAAGATGTCGATCGCTGTTGTGAAGAGCCTTCTTGTAACTTCTCGGTTCACCCGAGCTTTCAAGATCTTCAACAGCATTCAAGGCATAGCAAATTAAATCTGCCTCTCCAAACCGTTTGGTTGGCTTAGAGATTCTCCTTTTCCTATCACGGACAAGCTGATAATTCCTCAATTCATCACCAGCTCCTCTTGAGTGACTCACATCACCAGATATACCATCTGTATTATCACCAAGATCTGTACGTATTTCACCCGTTCGGTTCTCCTCTAATGACCGAACGTTTTCATCTTGCCCTTCACCCGTTCGGTCGTCCTCAGTTAACGACCGAACATCCCCATCAGTAGTATGTTCCACCTCAACGAGCGTTTTCTTCTCGCATCCAGGATTTTCAGCATGCATTGTCATTCTCGTTTCGTCGAAAACGACATCCCTACTAATGATCATCTTGGACGGTTTAATATCTAACCTCCACAACCTGTATCCCTTAACTCCTTCAGCATATCCAAGGAATACACTTCTCATAGCTCGGGCATCCAATTTATCTCCTTTGACATGAGCGAACGCCAAAGAATCGAACACCCTCAAGTGTGAGTAGTCAGCCGGTCGTCCACTCCAAACTTCCATTGGTGTTTTGTAATTCAGAGCCGAAGACGGACTCCTGTTAATCAGGTATACGACTATATTGGCAGCCTCTCCCCAGAAAGCCTTTGACAACCCTGATCCAAGCAGCATGCACCGAACCCTCTCCAGAATTGTTTTGTTCATCCTTTCAGCCAAACCATTATGTTGAGGAGTTCCCACCACAGTTTTGTGCCTCCTGATCCCTTTGACCTTGCAGAACTCATTAAATTCCTCTGAAACAAACTCATGACCATTGTTAGTTCTCAGACATTTCAGCCTATACCTCAATTGGTTCTCGGTCTGAGTATGCCACTCCTTGAATTTTTGAAACGTTTCAAATTTATTCTTCAGAACGTAAATCCACACTCTTCTTGAAAAATTATCAATTATGCTCAGGAAATACGCTCCTCCAGCATGAGTCTGAGTTCTTGCAGACCCCCACAAGTCAGCATGAGTGTACTCAAATGGTCGTTCGGTTAAGTGCTTCCCTTGACCGAATGGTATCCTGTGTGATTTTCCCAAGAAGCAATTATCAAAGAAATCCTGCTTCTGCAGTTTATCACCCAGAAGTAAGCCCTACTTCTCCAATTCTTCAAGACCCTTCTCGCTGATATGAACCATCCTCAAGTGCCAAAACCAAGCGGTGTTCTCAGTCTTCCCACTTGCTACCGAGACATGACCAATGATTGTGGATCCCTCCAGAATGTACAAGTCATTCTTCCTTCTGCATTTGACAACCACAAAATCTCCATAACACACCCTCATCACTTCACCCTCGACTTTCGTGGTGTAACCTCCAGGATCAAAGGAACTTATTGAAATTAAATTTCTCTTCAGTTCAAGCAAATACCTCACATCCTGTAGTACCATCTCTCGGTTATCAAACATCTTCAGCCTTACCGACCCCACTCCTTGCACTCGGCAAGCCTTATTATTTTCCAGCAGCATGTTTCCATTCTCCTTCTGATCCAGACTCTCAAAGAACTCCTTCACCGGACACATGTGATAGCTGCAACCAGAATCCATGACCCAGCTCCTTTGAGAATCTTCAGACGAAGCCACTAGAACACCAGCAGATTAATATCCTTCAGAAGCCTCTGCCACATCAGCAGTTTCCTGTGGTCGAACGTTTTTGCCCTTTTTTGGACAATACTTCCTGATATGTCCCATCTTCTGGCATTTGAAACATATCACCTGTTTCACACCTTCTGGCTTGGACTTCTTCCCATTTCCAGTCTGCTTCTTCCATTTCCCTTTCACCGAAATCAGCCCAGATGCCACCTCCTCGGTTGCTTGAAGCTTTTGAAACTCCTTGATTCGAATTGACGTCACAACCTCCTCTAGGGTAACCACCTGATCCTTACCATAGAGTAAGGCATCCCTGAAATGCTCAAAGGTTCTTGGAAGTGCATTCAGAAGAATAACAACTTTATCTTCATCTTCCAACCTCACGTCAATATTTTCCAGATCATCAACAATCTTGCTGAATTCTGCAAGATGCTCCTCTATGGTTCTTGATTCTGTCATCTTGAAAGAATAGAGTTGTTGCTTCAAACACAACCTATGAGCCAACGATCTCGTCATGTACAAATTTTCCAACTTTGTCCAGATTCCAGCTGTAGTCTTCTCCTTCGCAACCTCTCTCAGTGCCTTATCACCCAGACACAGTATGATTGCGCTTCTTGCTTTATCAACCATTCTTTTCTTCTCTTCTTGCGACATCTCAGCACCCATGTTCAACTCACCCTTCAATGCTTCATCGCATCCCTATTGTATCAAGATAGCCTCCATCTTGATCTTCCACAACCCGAAATCATTAGAACCATTGAACTTCTCAATATCGAACTTGGTTGTCATCGCTCCTTGAGTTTCTTGATTCACTGCCCCACGGCGGACACCAATTGTTGAGTTCGAGTGTGAAACAGAGAAACAGAAAACCCAGAAAAGAAAGAAGAGAAAACACAGAGAGAAATGATCTGAATATTTCGAGATTGAATTAATTCTGAAAAACAAAGACATGCTACAATATATAGCCAATCCAAGCGACAAAAATAAAATTGAACGATCGTAAGCAGTAGATGTCGAACGTAAGCCGAGTACAACAAAGACCGAACAACATAGCCAAGAACAAAACGATCGTACATAACTGAACGCTCACAAGAGAACGTTCGAGCACAAACGACCAAAACAAACCAAACGATTAAGAACAAGAAACCAAACGATCATAAGTAATAGAAGAGTCTAACTAACAAAGAGATTGTCAATTGAATCAAAAGGAAAAAAATTGATTGTGAAAGCTACATTCATATGCTTTAAGTAGAACTTGGCCTTTCTGTTTTCAAGCTGATAAGACTGGATGAAAATGAAATTCACCACCATTGAAAGCAATCGGATGCAGGCATACATACATGCATACCTCACAAATATTATACTGGATTTTGAAATTTGTGGTGTTGATGAATAATTGGTGAATAAGTCAGACAGGAAAGTTAATCATGGACACAAATGTCCCACCAAGTCATGCTCCAGTCTCACCTCAGCAAGACAGGAACAAACTAAGTTCAGGAAATCAAATCAGTGTTCCCAACAACACCATCCTCAATTTACGGACATATTATCACGGAGCCAAACTAAGTTGTCTCTGAAATTACCTATGGTTGAGTTGAGGTTCAGATTTAGTTTTCAGCTTTCTCTTTATCATCACTATGATGAATAAATTATTCTGTATTATACATTCAACATTCAGAATAGCAATGTTTGAGTTACATTTAACAACTTCTCTCTGTCAGTGCAACTCTCGCTTGTTTCCGCACTTCCACATCAGCTGCCACCAGCTAGTACTAAATTTTCTTGTACACCAGAGTCAACAATAGCAACCCTAATAATCAACTAACACAATACAAGAAGCTCTCGAACAACATCAACTTAGAAAATTAAACATGACTCCTAAACTCTATATCGCACCTCCAAAACTCTAATCCAAGATCCCCTTAACATATGTGCTGAATTTGGCGAAAGTGCTTCTGGGCTGCCACGTTAGCAGTGACTGATGCATCATCGTCTTTCTTCTTGTCAAACTCAGTTTCCTCGGACACTGTGTTGAAGTGTGGTTGAGAAGCAGTGGCAGCAACAAAAAGTTCCATGAAACAGCTTAAAAGAGGCAAAGCCGAGCACACAAGTAGTCCCACTCTGATGATATTATTCATGGCTAATTGCTTCACAAAGTTTAGATCAGTTTTTGATGAGTTTGTGGTTTTAGCACTGCAGATGGGAAAATTTATAGTGGTGGGAGAAAGTCTAAATGAAAAGTCTCCAACGTGTTGAGCAAGGTAGAGAAAAGGAAAGTTCTCGTGCTAGCCTCTGGTCTAGAGTCACTGAATCCATTTCATGATTAGAACAAATTGTTACAAAAGTAACGAGACTTTGATTTTAGCTAAAATAAATTCCAAGCAGAAAGAAATTTCTTTGCTCGTGCTTGGGAAGGAAGAAATTTCTTTCGCTCTCTTTTAGTCAACATAGTCACCTTAAAATATGGAGTGAATAATATCAATTTCAGGAGAGAAAATAGGAAAGCAAGGAAAGAAAACATTGACATGACTGGATGAAAGGAAGAGAAGATTTTTCTTCGCATACATAATTGAATTGCACTGATTAACTATTACAAAATTGAAAGAATTCGAACATGAAAAAAAAAGAGAAAGTATTTTGATGGTAATTAGGTTGTAAGTTAAGTGTTTTTATTATGATAGAAATCCAAAATAAATAAGAAAATAAAAGTTCTAATTTATATAATAAAACAGGTCAAAATATAAAAGAAAAATAAATTCTACGACATCATCTGTATGTTTTAAAATTTCATTATATAATAGTATCTTTCCCTGTTAATAACGAAGAATCTAAAAAATTAAATCATGATTTCGTGTGAAGTTTGAAATTTTGACGAGTTCAGTTGACAAGAACACATTTAACTAATCTAAGTATCTAAAGTAACATATTCAAGAAAGGCCTCATTTAATGGAAGTCTCTTTCATTCTCCAAACAGAAACCTCGGAAATTTATTGAGCAATAAGCTTGATAGCTCCTATCATTAATTATGAAGTCGGCTTTTCTCATGAGTTTGAAGTTACTCCCTCACTCAAAATGCTCTTTGGATTTCCATTGTCAAATTGAAAGCCACTAATCATAGGATAAGTTATTGATTCAACCTAAAGTGAAGGATATTTATTGTCATCAATAACCTCAGCTGTGTTTTTCTCAGAAATATTTTTTATTTTAAAATTATTTAAAAAAGTATCTTTCGTTTATAAAATAAATTATATATTTATTTTGTCCTTATATTTTATGAAAATCATGATTAACAGAGGGCATTTTTTAATTGTATACAGAAGACAAGGTGGAGGAAAATTGTGACAGAAGCTCTTATCCTGTAGAGACTAAGTTGTGGTTGATTGCTATGTGATTTGACTCCATTATTCATCTATCTATAAATGGTATTTGCATATATGGAGAAGAAGAATCAGAAGTGGGGACGGAAGCAGCTTCCTCCTCAACTGCCAAATCCAATTCCGGTGATGCTGCCGATGGCGAGAATTAAGGTGGGGTTTAGTTAAAAATAAGGGTAAAACTGGAAATACAAAATGTTGGAGTGTATGAGTAAGTGATCGGTGCATGATGTAAAGGCTTAAAGAAAAGGAAATAATGGGGAAAAGGGGTGTAGAATAAAAAACGCTTGGTGCGATGAGAAAATAATGTGAGGTGTATGCAGTGAAAAGTGTAGGTGCAGCGAGTGAAATTGGAAATAAGCTCAAAAAGATACGGAACACACATGGGACGAGGAATTAGCAGGGGGCTTCTTCCTGCACCCTAGCTTTTTCTTGCTACACCCCTAAAGTTTTTCATATTTTGCCATTTTACTTCAAAAGAAAGTTGTGCACCGGAATGGATACTCCGATTGATGACTTTGGATTCGGAAATATGTATCGAATTACTAAATTCATAAAGTTTGACAACTCGAAAGATGCAATCCGATGAACAGCTTTTGAGAAGGTGTAGTTATCAGAATGATCAATTCAAAGTATAT